>NW_027210612.1:5567500-5770000 GCF_029030835.1 Brachyistius frenatus | reverse complement strand
ATTCCGACTTCATTTTTAAAAGTAAACTAAAGACCAATCTTTTTCATCTGTTTTTTTTTATTTGGAGTTAATAACCGGCCTGGTTTTTAAGTTTTAATTATTGTTTTTTATCCCTCGTGTATATTTTGCTTTATTGATCGATTGTATTTTCTATTTTTTATTTGCACTCGGGGCTGAAGGCTTGCATGAAAGTTGTTGGATAAATAAAGCTGAATTGAGTTCACGCCGCGAATGCACAGAAAGACGGAGACAAGTTCTTGCTCCTTAAAATAAAAAGTTTGCCTTTTATAAATTACCCCGTTAAATCAATCTCAGTTCCTCGTTTGTCCAACGAACAAAACAAAATGTGACTATCGAGGTTTTACTCGCGCTTCCAGCAACAGTGTGAAGTCTGTTGATCCCACCGACTTTGGGTAATCTTGATTTCATGGACAACTTTCGACGCGAAAGCATGAATTAGACTCACCATATTGAAGTATTATCTTAGCCTGCCAACTGCTCAAATTGACTGCAGGAGCAGAAACTAAATTTATGCAAACAATATGTCGGAGCGTGTCCGCCGCGCCGTCTATTTATCATATGCTCGACGTTTTCTTGACACGAGGAAAGACATCGAAAACACTCCTGACAGCAGAGCATGTGCAAGAGAGGAGCGAAGTTGCGCACACGCGTGTCTGCGTGCGGTTCTCGTGTGTACCGTGTGTGCTTGTGTGTGTTCTCTCACCCTGTGATGCCAACCTCTCCGCTCCCTCCCAGCTCTGGCCAGGCACGACCCATCTGTCACATTCCTCCTTCCATCCCTTCTTCCGTCCCTCCCCAACCCGCCTCACTCCGTCCATCCCTCCCTCCCTCTGCGTACCCGTCCTCCCTTTCCATCCCTCCTGTTTCTTTATTTACCTCCGTCTCTCTCTCTCTCAGCCTCCGTCACCCTCCGTCCTCTCCTCCGTGAGCTCCTCGTATCTGTTTTCTGACTCTTTTTTTTTTTTTTTGTCTCTCTAACGAAGTTTCCTCCTCCGTGTTTGCTCGTCCCGTCCTTTCGCCGCTCTCCGTCTTCGCGGTCTGCGTCTCGAGCGCCGGTGGATAAACCCTGACGAAACTGAGACAAACGTGTGGTGGCCGACTCCAGGTTGTGTAACAATAGTAGAAACAGTCGTCGTCAAAAGATAACACAATCGAGCCTCGGAGCTTTTTTCCACCGCGGCCACGGCGACTCGAGGCCACCGTGGGACCCTGCAGGCCCATGTAGAGCCCTAAGGCCCAGTGTTACTGCTCCATGCTGAACCAAAGTGATCCAATCTGGGCTAGGGAGACAGGGGTCCTGCCTAGGGAACTGGCACTGTCTCTGTGTGTGTGAGTAGTGTAGCATCATGGGTGTAGCCTGGGGTGTGCTGGCATGGCTGTGCATTGGATTATTGAAGGCAGCTTGGGACCATCTGTATGGTGGCGGGGAAGAAGGAGGAGAAGGAGGAGGAGAGACGAAGCAAAGGAGTGAAGGGGATCTGTCGAAAGAGATGGGGTTTTTTTTTCATTCTTTTTAGCAACATAGATTTTTTTTTTTTCATCCTTACAAATTCAAACAGAAACCGAGTTTACCAGCCTCAGTTTCATCAGCGTTTTAGTCGCGTTGTCTCCTCGCGTGTGGAAGAGAGACGGGTGGGAGGGGGGGGATGAGGTCAGCTCCAAGAGATTAAAAAAAAACCGGACCGGAGGAGAGAAGCGAACCTTTCTTCTGCTTCAAACATACCGTAACATATTAATTTTCCCTTCTCACTCTCGAGTTGGCAGCGTCAGTCACAACAACGTCTGGACGGATGAAATTCTGCACGTTCATCATTCCCAGATCATCAGTCCCGATGACTTCCATTCACGTTTGTGGTTTTGAGAGGAAAATCTTTCTCTACACCAATTTCGGCACGAACATGTCCCCCACCAGCCCCGTATCCCCCCTCCCTCCCCCCACCTGAAGCTCTGTCCATCGGTCCACTAGAGGACACCGTGTCAGTGTCCCGTTTTGCCTCGCCTAGTTAAAAATACACGTATCTATCACAAGCTAGTTCTTATTCTAAGGGGTTAAAAAAACAAAACAAAACAATAAAGGTAAACTCCATGCAGGGAGGAGGCCGGGAAGGATGGAAACACAGAACCTTTGACCCGGGAGACCGGCGCTGAAGTCTGAAAAAGTGGACTTACTTCTTTTAAACTGACGTAAGTAACTTGCATACTGTAGCATATTCAACCACGGTAAAGTGCGTTCATTTACTTATGTGACAAACATAACATTGCTTATGTAAAATGATTCATTCTAATCCAAAACACGACCTTTTTGTTAACGCTTATAAAGAGTTGTTTTTTTTTTTCTTTCCTAAACTTAACCACGTGATTTTTGGTGCCTGAACCTAACGTGCCAGGTCAGCCTACGATACTGATGAGCCGTGACGCCGGGTCGCCCCCGCAGGATGAACTGTATTTACTTCGATGTATTTACTTTTCACCACAATCGGGTCCGACTGTACTTCCAGAAATAATGTCATCGGCCTCAACTGTACTTTGTGCTTAGTGCTAAGTAGCAAATGTTAGCATGCTAAACAAACTCCAAACATTACCGCGGCAAAATATCAGCATTTTAGCAGTCATTGTACTGCTGTGCCTCACAGAGCTGCTGACGAGGCGGTTTGAGCCTTGAGAAATATTTCAAATAACGCCGTTTGAAAAAGGGAAAATCTCGTCGTCAAAGGGCTTATGCAACTCACCGACGTACGGTATGCAGCATATGATAAGAAGCTGCCAGAGGGGTTATAAGGTATAGATTTAGGAAGCAGTGAAGGATTTCTTTTGAATTAATGGAAGTATCTGAATTTTTGTAGTTTATTAGCACTAAAAAAAAAAAAAATCACAACTGTGGCTAAAGCGTAATAATCAGGACTATCAGTCAATGCAGTAAAACGTGATGAATGAATCTAAATTCTTACACAGCAAGGTCAAAGGTCAGGGTCGACTACAAAACAGCTTGGGGGAACTCGGTGTCCCGAGCGATGTCCTCTCCACTCCCGATATCGATTCTTGAGACCTGAACAAATTTGACGATGTGTGACAAAAAAAAACAACAAAAAAAACGGTACTTATTCTAACCGGTACGATGAGTCGGCACAAATCAGTTCAACAAGTACCGACGCAGGTGTCAGTCCAATATAATAAACACGTGCATGCAGCCTTTCCCTTCAAAGAAAGCCTCTGAAGGAACTCAAAGACTCATCTTGAGTTTGTAGTTCCACTAATTCGGGACATTTGCCGGTAAAAAAAAAAAAAAAAAAAATGTATCACAGCAAAGTGGAAAGCTTTCAATTCACCCGCTCAGAGGGCTTCTGATGTTCGGCTGCCTGCGGTAGGAGGAGTCCTTCCCGGCACACGTCGAGTGAGAGGTGAGAACGCGCCGGACAGGTCGCCGGTCTATCACAAAGATGACACACACGCAGGCAAACGGAAACCGATACTTGTGGTTTCCAATTCACCTACCCTGCACAAACCGGTGCACCCAGAGGAAAGGCAATGGGAACCGCTTCACACAGAAATGAATGTCCCAGCAAACCAGCAGCAGATTGGATTTCCAATATGGAATGCTCTGATCCAGCTTTCTCGTTTTATAAATACAGATTTATGTAAAGTAACATGAGACCAGAGATCGTCGGGCCACTAAAAAAAGAAGGTGGTGGCTCATCACATCTTATTGTGGGAAGTTCCAAGTGGAAGCATAAAAAGAATATACTGTATGAATGGAGGTGACAACGGAGAAGGATTGTGGCAGTTTGACGTGAAGCATCTTCATCTGAAAACACGACAGGACAGGACAGGACAGGACAGGACAGGACAGGACAGGACAGGACAGGACAGGACAGAAACCCCCCCAGAGTCCAGATGCTGAAGGTGGTGAAGTAAAGCCAGCAGGTGGTTAATGGAAACCTTCAGTTCGTGACATCAGGAGACCGACAGACTGACAGAACTGCAATGAAGTCCAAAGACGGTGTCAAGAGATCGAATGACCGGAGAAATGCAGGCAGAAAGACCACCGATCCAAAACTGTGAATGTAGAGATGTTGCCGGCGGAGGAAAGCAGAAATTTGGAAGACAAATGGAACAGGAAGAAGTTGATTTTTCACGAAAGAAACGACAAAGGCAGAACAAAGACTGTGTATGCATATGATAAATAGACAAAAAACTGTATTTACCGTGAATCAGTCAAGGTCGCTAGCTGAACCAGGTCAGTATCAGCATCAATACCTTCGATGCATCCCTAAAAAACGGGAACAAACTGGTACCGTACTGTCCAAAAAGTTCAAAACTGCTATAACCTCTCCGTCACTTCAGAAAGTTTTCATCTACTTTAAAATAGAAATCACCTCAAAGCTTCAGACGAAGAAATATGAGATCAACATTAAAGGACCAAAAGGCTGTGTGTGTGTGTGTGTGTGTGTGTGTGTGTGTGTGTGTGTGTGTGTGTGTGTGTGTGTGTGTGTGTGTGTGTGTGTGTGTGTGTGTGTGTGTGTGTGTGTGTGTGTGTGCGTGCGTGTGACATGCAGTGAGCTTGTATGTGTGTGTGTGTGTGTGTGTGTGTGTGTGTGTGTGTGTGTGTGTGTGTGTGTGTGTGTGTGTGTGTGTGTGTGTGTGTGTGTGTGTGTGTGTGTGTGTGTGTGTGTGTGTGTGTGTGTGTGTGTGTGTGTGTGTGCGTGAGACATGCAGTGTGTGTGTGTGTGTGTGTGTGTGTGTGTGTGTGTGTGTGTGTGTGTGTGTGTGTGTGCGTGCGTGTGACATGCAGTGAGCTTGTGTGTGTGTGTGTGTGTGTGTGTGTGTGCATGTAGTAGGTCTTCCAGAAGGTCTTCACAAGAAGGCAGACAGGCTGGCAAGCAGCTGTGGTTGTAACTCTCTTTTCTCACACACGCGCACGCACGCACACACACACACACACACACGTGCACACTCACCACAACACAAGCTGTTGTTGCTTAACGACTGGGCTGCTCCGGAGCACATCTGCACTCTGCATTATCATTAGCTCTCTCCCGCATCCCCAGGATCGCTGACAAAGTGAACAATACCGACAATCACCCCCATCAGCTGCGGCCATATGGGCGCCATCCATAGCTGGAGCCCCCCTCCCCCCCCCTTCCACCTCCCCTCCCTCCCCCTGGCTGGCTAGGTGGGTGGAGGGAGTGAGGGGCAGAGTTGGTGCTGGTTGTCGGGAATGTGTGTGTGTTTGTGTGTGTTGGGAGGGCGGGAGAGGAGGGAGGTGGAGGTGGAGGGGGGAGGGGGAGGGGGGGGGGCATGGCAGCAATTGTACCGGCATCTGTTTGGCCCTCCCTTGCTCACTCTGCCATTTTTGAAGATGAGTCGGCTGAGTTGGCGATGAAGAAAGTTTCTTTTTGCTGTTATCACAAACAATCCTAACGCGTGTGCCGTGGTGTTTTTTTTTGTGTTTTTTTTTACCTAATTACTTCCCTTTCCCTCCCATCTCATTTGTTACTCCTCCTTTTGCTGCCTCCTTCTCGACCGGCCTCTTCTCTCCCCCTCGCCCCCCCTCCACCCCCTCTCTCTCGCCCTCCTGTTTCCCTCCCCTGGACAGTTAAATGTATTGCCAGGTACGCTCCTGTCGGCTGCGTCTTGTAATTGCCACCACCTTAATCCTCCCTCCTAATGGGCTGGGAGGAGGAGGAGAAGAGGCAAGGAGATGCGTGTGTGCGTGCGTGTGTGTGTGTGTGTGTGTGTGTTTTTGTGGTAGGGGAGTCGGCCCAGATGGCACAACAAGGTGCGCTCCACCACTCTTCTGCTAGATCCCCAAATCTCTCCCTTCCTGTGGCCCTCTCTCTCTCCTTCCCTCTCTGTCTTGTCTTCTCTCCCTCCTGGACTTTGAACCCAGCTGGCGGAGGTGTTTTTTCTGGGATCAGCAGCATAATTCTTCACTGCTGTTCTAATTATCTTTCAACTCCAAACCCCAACTGTATATCATTCTTTTATATCCACATTCCTCTCCAACTTCTCTCTCTCCGACAGGATCACAAGCAGAAGCTTCAGTCGCTCTTTGGAGACTTTTGAAAGAAACACAACATTTCACCGCCCGTGTGTCACCTTGCGATTACCATTTGTTGATGTGCAGTTTTAGCCCCTTCCGCGTTTCTGCTGTTGTCTCTGTATAAAACATGAAAACGTCGACTTCAATTAATGCCGCTCTCTTCTGCGGCCATTTCCTGAACGGCTGCTGTGCAGCGGTTTCAAACTCGTAGGAGGGGGAATTATTTGGGAAAACCTCGCAGCGAGCTTGTTTGCAGGATCAGAGGGAATCATGAATTCCCTTTGACTGGATGCAGAAAAGGTGGAAATGTGCGCACAAGCGGACATTATTTCACTCTTCGTTATGCATTGTGGTGTGATAATTCATATAGATGAAGTTCAATATTTGATCAGAGACGAGCCAAATCCATTCACTGATATCGGAGTAACCAGATGCGGTTGAAAGCTCCTGAAAAACAAGTGCGCGGACTTCATTTGGTGAAATCGGGATGTGTATTTCTACATGTATGTGATTCATTTGAAAGGTGAAAATTAACGAGAAAGGTTTTTTTGTCGTGACTGGTGAGGTCAAATATTCATTTACGCAGTTTCGAGTCCCTATTTTTGCCTTCCTGTTGCAGAAAGCTGTAAACGAAAACCTGATGTCAAATCCCTCTTTAAAATTGATACGAGCATTAGTATCGATTTGGAGCTTTGTTCCCAGCACAGGATGAAGGAAAGTCTAATATTGCAGCTCTGTTTTGCTCTTAAGAGTAATATCAGATTCTTTAAACACTACTGTTTTAAACTTTCTCTCTTCAGTGATTTTTGCATACAGAGCTGAAGAGGAACTGCACAGGCAGGTGATAATAATCTGTAGCTACATTACTTCACGATACGTATTTAATTTTTTTGCGTTAAAGAAGTCTGAACTTTGTATTTACTACAGTAAACCCACTTCTGTGGTAATTACTGTAAACGAATCGTAATCTGCATAAAATTGTTTGTTTAGCAGCGAGTTCACACCCACTAAAAGTATGTCCGCACTACAATACGAAGCCGCATCATAACTTCACATTGGAGACCTGTGGTTTCTACGGCTGACGTTTCTTTGAGGTGCCATAAAATCCCAATTCTCTGAAGATCCATTTGCTGTTGGCTGTTAAATCCTGGTGTGTGGTTTTTTTTTCTTTTTTTTCTTTTCATTACCCGTCAGGGTCACAGATCACTGAGCGAACTGTTTTACTTCTCTGTGTTTGTACACTAACAGGCTTTTATTCTTGAAAACAAGATAAACCAGCTCTCCACCTCTGCCCATACAGGTGTGTGTGTGTGTGTGTGTGTGTGTGTGTGTGTGTGTGTGTGTGTGTGTGTGTGTGTGTGTGTGTGTGTGTGTGTGTGTGTGTGTGTGTGTGTGTGTGTGTGTGTGTGTGTGTGTGTGTGTGTGTACACGAGGGGGGAGGGGCACATAGGCGTACATATTCATACACGGCGAGTGTGTTTGTGTGTCCGCGTCCCGGGCGTACTCTACTCCTCTTCAACCCACCCTCTTATTGCCCAAAGACAGCGAGCGCCTCCTGGGCAAATATTTAAAGTCAAAACAGGCCGGGCCCATAAAAAGCTGAGAGGTGGCGGTGGTGTGGCTACATCTGTCGGGGGGGGGGGGGGGATGAGAGGGGAGGACTGGGGGTGAGGGGGGGGGGGGGGGAGGTGGCAGCAGCTGCTGAAACGAGTCTGGACACTGCTGACGCCAACACCTGTCCATACTGGAGACACGCGGCTAACAAATGTCCAGCCACAGCCCTTCAAGTGTGTACACACACACACACACACACACACACACACACACACACACACACACACACACACACACACACACACACACACACACACACACAGAGAGAGAGAGAAAACGTGTGAATCGATCTCTAATTATGGAATAAGCAATTCGGCAAACACACACATATTAAAGAGACACAGATAGAGACCAGGACACAAACACACACCTCACCCTGGCCCTTTGTAGCCCACCACGCCCCTTTCCTCTGGCTGACCCCCATCTGTTGCCTCCCTGGGGAGTGTGTGCGTGCATCTGCGCGTGCGTGTGTGTGTGTGTGTGTGTGTGTGTGTGTGTGTGTGTGTGTGTGTGTGTGTGTGTGTGTGTGTGTGTGTGTGTGTGTGTGTGTGTGTGTGTGTGTGTGTGTCAGGGTAGGAGGTCAGGGGAGGGGACAGGCAGGCGTTGGCCCCGACAGCCCATTGATCAACAGCTGCTCGGCTTCTCATGCTGGGCCGGACGGCTGGGAAGGCGACAGCAGCTGGGTTGGAGAGAAGGTAAAAGCTCAGGGCCAGAAGCTGGGACCAGGGGTCGGAGCCTACAGGCCGGGACCGGGAGCGGGGTCGGAGCTCGGGCTCGGGCCGCAGTAGAGATCAGACAGGAGTGAGTTTTGAGGGGAGGGGTGGGGAGCAGTAGGGGCAACAGGCAGGGGATAAAGCTGCCAGAGATGAGCAGCGAGGCCTTGGACAGCGGCCAGATGCTGAGCAGGGGATGGATGCCAGAAAGAAACAATGAGGTTAGATCAAGTAGAGTTTAATCCGGGGTGTGCTTGGGAAAAAAAAAGAAAACTATTTCGTACAGTACGTAGTGTCATCGGAACATCTAAAAGCCAAAGTGACGATACAAGCAACCACACTTAAAGTTACGGTGAAAGACCTGCCGTCGCAGGAAGGGACGCCATTCAATCAACCACAACCGGTTGCACAAGTCGCTCCTCAGATGGTGTCGCCGCAAAGCCTGGCTTCACCCGCCTACCGCTCACAGCTTTAGTCTCCGCCGTGATCGTAGTCTGGAAACCCTGTTTGCATTAAGGTTTAAAGGGCAGAACAATCAGCGACCGGTGGGAGAGTTCGGCTGCTGTTTGACTATCAAGCCCATCAATTGAAGCATTCTGTCTTCATACGTTTTTTTTTTTTTTTATCCCGTCGTTGAAATTCAGGCATCTTCAGCACGAGAGCAAACGTCTGCATGTATTTAGAGTAACACAAAAATGTTCAGTATTAACATAAAAAGATCAGATAAACTAGGGATTGAAACTATGCACAATAATTGTAAATTGTATGTGCGGTATATGTGGGAAGAATAAAGTCTTAAGTGCAGCAAGTAGATTTTTTTTTAAATGTTTTTGAGAGGCTCATGACACAAAGTTGGGGTGCAAGAATTGTTTAATAGTAAATAGCATAATCCCGGTGTTGATAATGGCACCAAGTAGTAAAAGCCATACTTGTTGTCCCGGCGATTCAAACACAACGAAATATTAACACCACAACGGGAATAAATCAAGACAGACAAATTGTAAAGCAGCAATAACCAAGTCCTCCACAGATGCTGTAACGAGACCATCAGCAGGATATTCCATTCAGTTTTCTCAACTCTTTTTTTTTTTTCTTTCGCATTTTCTCTAAACGTCAGGAGAGACAGCGTCACAAAGACCGAGCGTGACACAGCGACAGTCTTTGAAAGCCTCCCTTTGTACTCAAGCGACTTATTGAAAGAGCACCTCTCGTACTTTTTCCTCCCCTATTTTAATGACTAAAGGCAAAATGAAAGTGCAGGAGATCCTGCGTGCGGTGAAGCTCAGGCTGTGTAAAGTTAAAAAAAAAAAAAAAAAAAAAAAAAGGAGACGGGGAGGATGTAAAGGATCTCGGCTCCTTAATAATCGAATACTTTCGATGAAATGTAGCGTCAGGAATCAAATAAAGGAAAAAAAAAAAAAAGAAACCTTTGGCCTTCTCTGACTGGCAGGTTGGGTTTCACCCTTGAGATTTGCACCACAACTGTTCGGAGACTATATACTGCAGGTTGGCGCGTGGGGTGAGAGGCTGAACAGGAGCTGATATAAGAGCTGACAGCTGTTAACGGCGTCGGCCGTCACACATCTGCTGCATATGGGCTGTTTTACAGAGCGGCCACAGTTCAGGAGGGCGCGGTGGTGGGGGTGGGGGTGGGGGTGGGGGGAATAGGAGGGGGGGGGGGGGGTATCCGGGAAGAGAAGGAGAGAACAACTGAAGCAGGTGAAGGAGGGTCGAGCGGGATGCCGAGCAAAAACAACTTTAAAAGGCTTTTACAGCCGTGCATTCCTCAGGAGAGGTCAGGGTGACGGGTGAACGGCAGAGCAGGGCAGGCGGAGGGTCGCCGGGTTGCTCAAGGGCCCTGCGGAAGCTATCGAACACCTGAGTAGCGTTTGATAGGACGAAGGAGACCCCCCTCCCTCCCTCCTCCCCCCCCCACTCCAAAAAAAAAAGAAAAGAAAAAGAAAGCGTGCCACATTTGATTTAAGAAAAATAAAACAAATCAAAAAGCCTGACATCAACCTTCACACTGGAGCGCCTGACGTCGAGACTTTCGAGGTAAAGAGCAAAAATGTTCCCGTAAAAAGACATTTCACGTATCGAACTTTTGTCGTCAACTTGCCCCGGGGTGGAAAGTCCCTTTAAAAAAAATAAATAAATAAAAAAGGTGAGAATGCGGGAAAAGGCCTCCGACCGTCTGCCCGAACAAAAGCACACGCGTGACCTGAACGCTGCAAGCTGTTGACCTTTGCACGCGAGTCAGACCACCTTTGCCGAGAGGACAACACGAGCCCATCGGGCCAGCAGCGCCCTCAGCCCCCGGAAACACATCAGAGCTGCTATTTAAAGGAATATTTTTGACAGTTTAGGAAACTCATTTATTAGATGATTGTATCTGCGTGATTAATCTGATCTGAGAACCAGGAGCTTAGCTAATAAAAAAAAAAAAAAAACAGTGACAGGACTCCTTACTTTTGTCGTTATGGTAACAATCATGATTGCTAGGTCAATGGAAGTCAAGTTTTTAACCTCGTTAACATGTCCGCGCGGTGGTTTTTATACAAGCAAGAAGATATATCAACGAAATATCTCAACGTCAGTGATGATTTTGATTTTGTGACATTTTGTCACAATTCTTTATTTTCTGTGTTTCAGCTTGTAAATCTCAACGGGGACTTCCTAGAAGCTCAAAGCCGCGCCAATCAATATTTGTACGCAACGAAGGTCGCGTGTATGATGCGAAACGAGCCGACGACCGTGGCAAACCCAACTCTGCAGATCTGTGTGGAGCACTTCAACCATCTTTCAGCTCATTGTTTTGGCACAACGGCCACCGACTTTCCCGCTTTGAATCACTCTCTGCTCTCCCTACGTCTCAAGAGCTTCCTGGTACGAGAAGGATCGCAGTGAAGTAAAGTGATTTAAAAAAAACCAAAAAAAACCATCATCAGCCGCCTTTTCTAAAGCAGAGCTCGGAGACTGAAGGAGAACATGATGGATTTGATTATAGGTGAGCTCTCTGCTCTCTCCCCTTCCTTTGTTTCCAGGTCAAAGGGTCAGGGACACACAAAAGAAAGACAACATTCAGTTCAAGAAAACGTTTAAAGCTTCCTGAATGGGTGAATCGTTGCATGTATGTTTGTGCATGTCGGGGAGTGCATCAGGGCGTGTGTGTGTGCGTGTGTGTGTGTGTGTGTGTGTGTGTGTGTGTGTGTGTGTGTGTGTGTGTGTGTGTGTGTGTGTGTGTGTGTGTGTGTGTGTGTGTGTGTGTGTCCAAACACCGCAGTCATCTGCAGGAGAAAACTCATTTGCTTGTGCATTTACTCTGCTTCCCTTCTCAGCACAATGCAGCGGCAGCGACTGGACAAAGAGGCCTCACTGTGGGATTCAAATGAAGGGGGGGGGGGGGAGGAGGAGGGGCAGCAGCGAGGCAGTGAGGCTGAAGGGGCTGGTGCTGGTGGTGGTGGTGGGGGGGGTACGGAGGTTGGAGGGTAGACAGGACTGAATGAGTCGGACAAGGAGAGGGGGAGGTGATAGATGTTGAGGGGGGGGGGGGGTAAAAGAGGAGGGAGGGGCGCGCTGGTCACAAAATTAGCGCGGCCCCGACCCAAATCGCGGGGCAGCGGTGCCCTCCGGCCCGCCGTGACGCCGTCCAGCCTCTCATCAACATAGTCACACAATACGGACGAGGGCTAGGCTTCATGCCAGATGCCACTGTGTGCGTGTTTCAAGGTGACACACTTTATTCAACATAATGACCTCACTCTTGGCCATGCAGCTGTGGAGTTTTGGTACACACACACACACACACACACACACACACACACACACACACACACACACACACACACACACACACACACACACACACACACACAATGAACGTCCAGGCGAGGTGTGTTTCGAGCGCCCGGACGCATCTGGGCAGATCCAGTGGGTGTTTGCGGGTTTTCGGAGGTTGTTGGTGCATTCAGATGCAGTCAAATAGGGAGAGGAAGCCGGGCGAAAGCAGGGAAATGAGCTGCAGGTGAGGCTGTGGTCAGAGCCAACTTGTGGTCACATATTAATAGTAAACACTAAAAGAGAGGAGAGAGGCTGATGTAAAACAATAACTAATTTAAGCTGTGTGTGGTTCGTTTGTCTTTCCGTGAAGTGATATATATATATTATATATATATATATAAAATTATTACGTTGCCTGTCTTTCTGCACACAAATCCTGTGGAGAGAATAACGACCTCTCAGTTCATTAACAAGTGTTTAGCAGTCATTTGCGGTGGAATGGCGCCCTCTAGTGCTCGGGAAGAAAACTGTTCTATACATTTATATTCGCATTAATTTAAGGGTGGACCTCCCCGAGAAACCAAGACAGAAAGTAACAAACCCAGAAAGAAAATTAATAAGACTGATTCTTTATATAAAAAGGAAAAACTAGAGAATGCAAAACCTCTGCAAAGTAAGACATTAACATGACCAAAAGCCTATTTCTGATTGGTTGATTCAGTCTTGTTGAAGCATAATAATAATACCTCTTTACCACTATATGTGTAACTGCAAGGTAAAACTAGTGCTCTTAGCAGCAGTGTGTAATATTGCACACGCCACATACATATTTCTTCTTTAACACCTGTTCACGTTCACGTTATCTTTAAAATGTTGTTTCTCTTTATTTATTGAATTTTTCTGTCATGTTCCTGCAACTATTTCATTTATATTAATGGTCAAATGAATGCAGGACTTTAACCTGTAGTTAAGTAAAGGAACTGAATACTTCTTGCTCCACTTTAAAATGATTTTCACAAATGTCAAACACTTATCTGTCACGGACTGAGATGTGCATTTTGACTTGTTTGACTGCCACCAGGTGGTGTATGTATAAATAAGGCTTTTACTGACGCTTTATAAAAGGATCAACTGTGGCCAAAGCAACGGCCTTTAAAATTGTTTGTTTACAGACAGTACGATCTGTACAAGTCAGAAGTTCAGCCTGTTTTAGTCATTACCAATTTTTTTAAGCTGAAGAGCACACATAATAAATAATTAGTTATTTGAGACTCTTAAGCCTCAAGCACACTAGTGCCCACAGATTTTGTGTCTGCCAGACAGAAATAATCCATCCTCATATATTGACAAACAAATGAGACTACTTTATTATCATATCTTCATCAAGTTTATTCATCTTTGTTTGGACATCATTGCACTATTAATACCAGAAAGGACTTGATTACGTCTGTTTTTTTGTTGTTGTTTTTTTTTTTTTAAAGAATAAAGCCGTCGAGATCCGTGAAACTAAATGTGAGGGGAAAAATGAGAAGTTAAACCATTTTACCTCACTGATGTGAATGAATGTAGCTGCTACCTTTAGGACTGACTGGGACTGCAGAGCTTTTAAGACGCCAATACCTGCGGTGTAGAAGGTCTGCAATCAAAGAAAGGCCCAAATTAACGTTAGTGAGAAGCAAATATATTCATAAATCAAGAACAAAATATGCTGCCTACTGAGTGCACATGAGGCTACGGTGTTATGGAATTAGACAGGTCAATTTGTGATCCCGTCAAAGCATATTTCAGTAAACACAGTGCTGAGCGTGTGGGACTAAACACTAAAAAAAAAAAACAGCCGCAAACAAGAGCAGAGAGAGTGAACCAAGCAGTACAGCTGCTGGACATGAAGCCAAAACAACGAGCTAAAAGACGCTTAAATGCTCAGAAGAGTTCCGACTAAGCGACAGACACGCAGACGCCTTTTAAACGTTTTTCAAACGGTCAAATTAATTTTCTACTTAAGGCATCAAAACACAACAACACAAAGCAAATGGAAATTGTTTTAGTAAAAAACGATTGTGTGTTTAAATGCGTTATTCCATAAAATTTGAATGACTTTTACTTTTTTTTTTTTCTTGAACTATGTTGACTGGCGAGTCTCCAGTCATCATGGTAATGAATGCTGAATACAAATTAAATAAATAGATGGATGGATTTACTTTGGATTAAAGAGCAAAAAAAAAGAAAAGAAGAAGAATGTTTTCGCGCCTCGGCGCGGCCACGTGACTCCCTAGCAGGTTGAACACGTGCACCTCCGGCGACGCCACACGGACACAGGAAGTGACAGAAGATGTGAAATACATCGCGCCCGACGCCACGCAGGGGGCGTAACTACTAAAAACGAAAATGCTGAAAACTCCACGACCGCGTCCGTCCCCGTCCCGCTCGTCCCCAAACCGGGTGCGAGGGTCCATATATCTGCTGCCTGAAGTTTTAATTCTCAGATCTGAAACCCCACTGATGTTACAAAGTTAAGCTCTGCAGACAAATGTTGTTCAAACCCACAGAACTTTATTATTATTATTTTTTTTTTAATTCTAGTTGAGATCCCAAAAGTTTCCAGAGACACCAAATATACCAGAAACAGAGAGGAATATGAAGATATGGTGATTTTTTTTTTTTTTTTTTTTTTCAACCTGAATAGAGGAGAGCTGCATCTAAAGAGGTTAAATGAGACCAAACAGTTCACAGAACGTGTGTGGAGGGTTTTGTGTGAACGTTGTGCGTATGTAGCTATTTAGTCTTGACCAGATGTCTGGTAGGAGTCTGTGATTCAGAGAAAGCTGGCAGTGTGGGCAAGTAAAGGGATAAACGTTCATTCAAAACAGGAAGAGAGAAAAAAAAAAAAAAAAAAGTGCCGCTGTTGGGAAACAGGAAATAAAGGGTCACAAATGTCAAACATACTGTTCAGTAGAGCAGATAGAGATAACAGAAAGATCCTGTTTTGTGGTGGTTGTTTTTTTTTTAGCATCCGAAACTCCACAACACACAGACAGAAGCAAAAAGGGTGTCAATGAATCAGTAGAAAACACAGTTATAAAATTAAAAGGAGTATTTGAGACCATACAGACTTTTGGTGAGTGAGACTCAACAATCTAAAGACAAAAGAAACATGAAGAGTTAATACATTTCTTTTTTTTTTTTTTAAATTATAAAGGAAAATTGAATCTGTCCTGAGGTTTCGCCTGTATGCGGGTTACGTTTATGTCACCGGAGAAGAGGTGGATTACATTTTCTAGGACTCATATTCACAAACAAAAATGACATATTGATCATTTGACCGAATGCATCACTCATTCATGTCATCAGGTTTACAATTCAATTAATTCAACAAATTAAAAACACGACTACATTCGGAGTTCACCCGGCTGCAAATATCGCCTCCAGAGATGTGAAATTAAAAGTATTCCAGAATCTACCAGCGCATTCAAATATCGATAACATGCCTTCAAATTGTGGACTTTACATTTACGACAAACGACCGTGTCATATAAACCCGTGATGGTTTTCCAGCCAAAATTGGTTTATCCGTGTCGTTTTCTTTCACCTTCACCTCCGATCAAACGCCCCGCCAGTTTAACACTTGGGAGTTCAGTTTCGTCCTCGCGTCGAGGGGCCTCCGGAGAAATGTCACTGTGTAGTTTCCAAAGTCAGGACAAATTCTACATTCACGTCATAGCAAAGTTACTGCGTGTAGCTCAGGCTTGTCGAAAAGGTCCCTGTCAAAACCAAAGTGGCAACTTACAACCGAGCAGCTGTGATGAATGCAACTTACAACCGAGCAGCTGTGATGAATGCAACTTACAACCGAGCAGCTGTGATGAATGCAACTCGGTGCTTCATGATACGGAGGCGTCTGCAAAAACAAACTCACGTCATCGCAGTTGGCCGTTTACGTGATGAAACTCACATTTAACAGATACGGTGTTCATTTATTTTGTCAGCGAACTGCATTTCGTCACTCTTCCACGGCAGTTCATCCAATCGTGTGAGCTCACCTTGTCTTTTAGCCTGCAGCATGTGAATGAAAGCTGCTGAATACCTTGAGGAAAATGTGTGGTACAACATTTGAGGGGGGAAAAAAAAAAAAAAAAAATCTGGATAACTTTGTCTCTGCTTCTTCAATTTTGACTGGTTTTTTTTTTTTGTCTTTGAAAATCTCTTTCTTGTGTATACAATACTTTAAAATCACAATCTGAACAGATTAAAGCCAGATTAACATGTATACAAACCTGATTTAGACCAGAAACTGGCAGAATAATACCATGTTCATGTCACATGGTTGAGACCATAATTACAAGCAACCAAAGTTGGGAAAAACTCACGTCAGCTTTCTAGTTTCAACAAGTAGTTTAAAAAAGAAAAATGGTTGGTAGCTACTAAAAATGTAAACAAAGTAGGATAATAACACTTAATACTTGTGATTCGGGGAATTTAAAATAAGCTCATTGATGTGATTGAAGGACTTGAAATCAGGGTGGCCGTGCTGAATGAGCTGTGAACTCTCCCAAAGCTTTTTCCATCCTGCAAAACATGAACGCAACATTAAACACTAGTCGTCCATTTCGTTGGTGAAACGGCTTTTCGCACCAGAAAAGTTCTGGTTATTGATCCAGGAACGTTTACCCGCAAGCTTTTAGCATCTTATTGTGAATATCTATTTTAATCTGACAGAGCTACATGATCTAATTATGGATAATTCACAGATGGAAACGAGTACCTGCCAGAGGAACGGAGCGTACGGGTCGGCGATTTCAGGGTATTTCTGCCATATTCTTGACGATGCCACAAAATACTGAAAATTATTTTATTATTAATCTCAAGAACATTCAATTGCAATAAAATAAGTGATGTGATATAAACGAAGTTTGTTGGACATCGTATCTTTTAAAAACCACTTTCGCGGAAATCTCTGCTCGTTTTAGAACTAACTTCTACCACCATTAGTTGCAGATTAAGACGCACACGTGATGTTCATCGTGCTGTTACAGAAACGCAGCGATATGACGGCGTTACGTCAACAAGTCAGAACATTGCCAATATCGCGTGATGTTTTTTCCATCTCTAAAATCATACCAATATTATTAATAACGATACGATACGGCACATTCCTGAAGGCATGTTAAAACACTTTTGTATTTGCAGACGCTTTCTGTTGTTTTTCTCTGAGAAATAAGATTTGCCCACTGATGACGCTTCACGTTCCTGTATTTTGTAGTTCAGGAACCAACCATTGGGTTCTGAATCCTTTATATTTGTTTCTTTTTTGGCAGAAACACATGGAGCAATCCAAATCTAGTTTTGTGAACCAGTTCAGCGTCAGTCGAAAACGCTGTGAGTGAGTAGTACTGTTTTTTGTGTGTGTTTTTTTTTTTGTCCTGATGGCAAAATGCAATACAAGACTTGACAAGCCTTTTCGTCTGGATTGAATTTTTTTTTTTTTTTAAATACACGTTATAACAAAAGCAGAAGACTGGACACAATAAAGATGATGACCAACTGTCTGATGCAGTTATTTATCAATTCATAAGTTATATAAGTAGTTGCTTCCCTCCCACATCAACAGAACAGTGTGCTCAAAAATCAAAAGGTAGTACCAAGATAAATAATCACGAGAATGTGAGTGGAAAGATGCTGGTCTACTGAAGTGATATTAAAAAGGGTTTCATACACCCGATTCTCTGTACCATTTAATGAAAAACTCACCTGCTAAGTTTAAACCTTGAAACAGTACGCAAAGATGTGCGCCAACTTTTCATCAGCAGCATTCACTCGAAGCAACCGCTAGCTACAAGAAAATGAAGCGCACATTTCTTTTTTTGGTTAAATGACAAGGCAATATCAGTCCAAACACCCGTCCGACAACCAAAACACAAAAATAAAAAGACACGTTTAAATTATTTACGGATCGCTTTATCGTGTCAGGATGTGCCGCACACCTGGCAGAATAAAACACGAAGCAGACGTAGTCCAAAGCATCTAAAGGGCTGAGGTTAAAAACTGCTCAACTGATTTACACCAGACTGGCACAGCGCATTTAAATCAGAGCATGGATCAACAAAACAATACACGTGAACAGAGTTTGACCAACCAAACGTCTGCCGACAGTCCCTCCGGGCAGTGATCCCGGTCTGCGTCAATGTGTGTGTGTGTGTGTGTGTGTGTGTGTGTGTGTGTGTGTGTGTGTGTGTGTGTGTGTGTGCGCGTGGAGTCCATTCCCTCACGTCCTCTCAGACCTGATGGCAGCTAGTGTCGTACCTCTGAGTGCGTCGTACCTCTGAAATAAACCGCCACAATATCAACAGATACAAATAAAAGAGGGACTTGTGACGTCGAATCCTAAAGTAAAAAAAAAAAAAAAAATCCAGATGGAGATGTTTGAAACGGGGGTGGGGGGAGGGTGGGGGGGGGGTGGTGTAAGTCAGTCTGTTGGGATCCAGAGAGCTCCTCTCTGTAACGTGGGACAGTCTGATGGTACCGTGATGAAGCACTAAGAACAGACAGGATGCTCATGTCTGCGTCGGGAGTCGAGACAGGTAGGTAGGCTGTGTGTCGGAGGGGGAGGGAGAGAGGAAGAAGGGTACAGTTGATTCGCCGCTGTGCATCCCCTTTGCTTGTTTTTCTGCTCCCCCGGTCTAGAACAGCTGGATCATGGACTCCCGAGATTTTCCCACCCCGATCCATTTGACTGAGGACACAGGAAGCAGAGATAGTTGTTCATTTCTCTCTAGAATAAACAACAGGATGGACGACATGGCAGCACCTGAGAAGTTATGCCAAAGCAACTCAATCGCCCCCTGGTGGCTGCTTTCTGTATAAGTCAAAAGCCCCGCCCCCCTTCATGTTAGCAGATTGGACGCGAGTCAAACTTCTGACATATTGAGCACATCTTATGACGGTGTTGTTTGTTTTTGTGTTTATTTTTCAGTGCTTTGAGTTAGTTACTCAATGCTAGTAAAAGCGTGTATATCATCAGCATTGATAGGTGCTATAAAAAAAAAAAAAAGAAGTAGCCATGGCTACACCTGCCAACCGAAATAATATTTAAGAACGTGAACAGATTGCTGCTTTCGTTAACGAAGCGAGATTTATCGCCGTCTGCCACAAACCACAAAAGAAGCCGTCCTGCGGTAAACCAAACGAACCGATTTACCCAGCTGCAGTTTGTGTTTTGAAAGCCAACTTATTACCAAGTTAATGTTCATGTAATAGACAACAGGCAAAGAGCATAGCCTTCGTACGAAGAAAAAGTAGCGGATATCTAGCGAGCTAGCCAACTGGCAGTTACTCATAAATATTATCTGAAAAATAAGAGAGTCGGCTGGGCAACCTCGATACGACGACCCCACCGCGCCCCGCGTCAATAGGAGGAAGTGGTGGCATATCGTCCATCTTTACATATAGTTTATGTTTTTTTTGTGTTTTTTTTTTTTTTATGGTTTATGGTCGGTGTTTATGTGCACTCAGAGAAACCAGATCACACCAGTAATCGCAGAATGTTTAATCGACGCGTGCAGCGGGTCAGTAATCAGATTTCATTGCCACCCGTGATCTTACATCAGCAGCACGTCTTACTTGTTCTGACTGCATTAGCGAGAGAAGACCCAGTGAGGGTGAATTAGCGTGTGATATGTAAAATTATGACGGACAGTCTTTTCTGACATTTAGTGGACCAAATGAATAATTGATTAATGCAAAGACTACTCAGCACATTAATCAATTAAAAATGACCACGAGTCGCAGCCCTGGTTGTTTTGCCGGGTCGCAGCTCCTTTTAGTCACATTAAAAGAAGGTTAAAGCAGCACTGGGATTAAAAGTGAAAGCACTTTACGAGACGTACAAATATTTCTGCAGCATTCAGCTGCGACACTTTAAATCCTCTAATTTATAAATTAAGGCGCTCAGTTTCCCTGTGTGCGTGCGTGCGATCATACCAGGCACTCCCACGTGCTCCTGAATGAAGTTGACATATTTCCGGGCGTTCTCAGGCAGCTCCTCGAAGCTCCTCGCAGCCGAGGTGTCGCTGTTCCAGCCGGGCAGCGTCTCGTACTCGACCTCCACACGCTGCAGCACCTCCTGATTGGCTGGCACGGATCAACGAGAGCAGCAGAGATTGGGGCGGTTAATATCACACCATTAGCTTTACGGCGGAGCTCAATCAAACAGCGATGACAACGGGTCGATGTGTTTCTGCCTCGAAGTGGAGCTCTCTTGTAATAAATCATAACAGCCAGAAGAAGAAGAAGAAGAAGAAGGAGGAGGAGGAGGAGGAGGAGGGGCGGGTCAATAGTATCCACCGAGGGCAGAGATGCATCGACCCCACTTTTTTTGATACATTCTTGGTTCAGTATCTTTAAATACCACTCATCTTGTTAGTTTGACACCGCTGTGTACGAATACCTCCAGCCTGTCTCATCCCTCTCTATCGAGCCCCGAAAAAGGGACAACCGGTACGACAACGACATTGTCGATTTGTTGACTCTGCTCACCTGGGAAGTGAGGTATAGTTTGGTTGTCGACTTTGTACGCTATGCCCACTTTGATCTCCGGGAACACGTCAATGATGTCGAGTTTGGTGAGCGCTAAACTGAAAGAGAAGACGGACAGATTTACAGCAGCAGCAACAACAACAACAACAACGGAATAAAATATGTAGTTGAGACATTTTCACAGCAAATCACAGATCAGAGAAAACTGATGTACCTTGTTATTTGGAAGGAAGAAAAAAAAAGTTTGCTGTGAATTAATACTCTCTGTTCTTAAAACTAATCTTTTAAATCAAGGCTTTTTATGAATGTTAACCCAAAATTTCGCCCTCCCAGTTCCGCTATAATTTATGCATTTTTATCCCATCTTATTTTGCTGCAGCACTTTTACTAGTTTATTAAGATCCCCATTAGCTTTCACCACAGCAGTTGCCAGTCTTCCTGAGGACCACGAGCTCAAAATACATCATGAAGGCAAAAGGAGCACATATAAAAGTATTTTATTAAACAATAACTAAAGATAGTCTTTGTAAACAAAACAGACCAGGAAAACAGCAGGTAATATCAAAGCTGTCATATAATAGCGCTAAGAGGTGGGTTTTTTTTCATGTATTTGTAGTGTTTAAATAAAGATTTATAATAGTAATTATTAATACTATTATTATAGTTATTTTATACTCTAAACACACACAAAAAAAACATCTTTCAAAAACATTTTAAATTTATGTTTCTTTCTTTTTTTCTTTTTTTAAACCCTGGAAACTCACGCGGTGAAGCCATTAATCATGTGTGCATATTTGATAAGCACCAGATCCAGCCAACCACACCGTCTCTTCCTGCCCGTGGTCACACCGACCTCCTTCCCTCGAGTCTGAAGCAGCTCTCCGATCTCCTAAAAACAACAAGATCAGATCCCGAGTTCTCAGATAAGCTTTTTTTTTTTTTTTTTCTTTTTTGCGAGTGTTTATCGAGCGTCATGTCATCCTATAGTGACCAAAGTAAAAAAATATCTGGCCATTAAAGCTCGGCCTCTACGTCGGGGCTTCAGTTCTAGTCGTGAGCCGGTGTCACGGGCTGATTTATTGACCTCAGTGAACGAGGTATGCTTGCAGCCGGTTGTCGGTAGCCGTGGAGCAAATTCTCCTCTGGGTGGTGCTGCCGTTTGAAAACAAACTTCAGTCACATTGTGTCGTTACACAAGTCATATCAAGCCGTTGCACCACGTTGTAACTATGTACATAGAAACCGCTGACAGAAAGACGTGTGGTTTGGGGACGTGTTTTCCTTCCCCAAACGCTCTTGATTTTCTCAGACGCACAAAGTTCTGGCTTATCCCACTGCTGGCCCTGTTAATCCACATTTGGAGCCAAAAACAAACAAAAACAAAAAAAACCAGTATTTAAAGAGCTCCACTTTATATTTCACGTCGTGTTTCTGCGTCTTCTTACGTTGCTCTGCTCTGAAGGGAAAGCTCCGATGCCCACTCTGGTGGTGTACGCCTTGACGACCCCGTAAACCTTGCCGACGTTCTGAGGCGGCATGCCGAGACCGGTGCACACCCCGCCCACCGTGCAGTTGGACGACGTCACGAACGGGTACGTCCCTGCAAACGACAGCAGGAATGCAGACTGATCACACTTCTCATTCACACTGTGGAAACTGGTGGAGCGAACGTGCAACTTAAAAACAAGATTTTTTTTTTTTTTTGGGGGGGGGGGGGGGGATTTGTGCGGAGCAAAGTTTAGACACCGTGGCCCCGTCAGGCACACCTTCCCAGATCTTAACCGATCAGTTGTGGTTTTATCGACTCTGCATTTGGATTTTTGCGTACTCAGCCAATCATTCAAGTCATCGTTTTGTAGCAAGTTCTTGGAATTTTTTTTAATTTTCCGGGCATGTTCGCCTTCGTTAGCAGCGACGGGAAAAAGCACATCTTGACTGAAGTGATTGTTGACGAGCGGGACGGGGGACAAAACCAAACAAGTTAGATAACCATATATAGAAAAAAAATATGACATTTTCTTAAGCAGCAACTACAATTTAAACATGCTACAAAATAAAACTCCACGTCTTGGCCCAAATTTTTTTTTTTTTCAAATGCCGAGACTTTCCACGTCTGGAATAGACTTAAATCGATGGTCTTCCATGTGGGAAAACTGTGAGACTGAACTCTGACCTGCCTCTCCCTTTAGTCTCTGGACGCTACACCTGATCAGACAAACCTGCCCACCAAGAAGCTGCCTTGAAGCCAACGGGCTCTTTGATAATGGAGCTGCTCAAGAAGAAAAACACGACTTTGAAACAGAACAAAACTCTGAGTTTAAAGCACTTTTACTCATCTTGTCTTTTGTCGAACAAGACCTGAGGACGTCCCTGAGGTGGTAACCACTGACAAGACAGTAAATCAGCTCTGCCTCGGATATTCAGAAAATACTGTGCTCCGTTTCAAGTACTGTTGTGTAATCAAAGAACAGGTCTCGTGTCTCCAGCAGCGAGTGTGCTCTTTACACAAATGAAAGTTTTGTGAAGCTCAAAACGAACAGATTGAACTTAAGACTTGCTGCTACTGTCACATTTTCTAATCAACTATAGATGCAGTCAGTCAGACCGACAGAGAGGTTGTGTGGCTGTCAGTGTGCAGGACACTGTGTCCACTGGTTATTACCAGCATGGTGTTTTCATAATAGCTCTGAACCTTGACTGCAATTCAGTCTGATCGCTGCTCTCGATAATAACAGGTCTGCTCTGTAACAGCAACAGACAACTGCTCAGTCTGGCGTGTCATCATCTGGAAGGCAAAAACACCTTTAAAACATCCGTCTTATGTAAATACTTGTGTGATTCTGATTGACTGACTGACAGACCGCTGACACAAGGTGCCTTCGTGCTCATGCGCAGGCAGGTGGCATTGAGTGGTTTTAAACTGCGTGAGCGTGCACGTCAAGCCCGGATGCCACAGCACATCAGTAACAGTTCAAACTTACCGCCGTCCCTCGTCTGAGCTCCGAGCAGCCTTTTGTAAAGAGCACCGCAAAGCTAAAGTGTTTCTGGGCAACATCACTGGGTCACTGCAGATGCACCAAACGGCGCGTTGCAATCAGAAATGACATTTATTCTGAGTTCAGGTTAGCACAAGGAAGAAGGCTTGTTTTAGAAACGATAAATGTACCAGTTAAGATTAAGGCATGCTTAACTGCAGTGCACGTGCACACACAGAGCTTCACTGACCGAAGTCTATGTCCAGCAGCGCCGCGTTGGCTCCTTCCACCAGGATGTTCTTCGGAGGACCGTGAAGCGCCTCGTACATGTAGTGCACGCCGTCTCTCACCATGGGCTTGACCCGCTCCACGTAGTCCTAAAAATAATACATCATGTTACTGCAAAAAAGAATGAATACGTGTTTCCAAAAAAAAAATATGTTTCCGGTTGATTTGTGTTACCTTTAATTTGATCAGCTCTCCCTCTATGTCAATCTCCAGAGTGGGGTACATAGCCTTGTACTGCTGGGCCAAAACGTTATACCTGTAACAGGAAGAGGAATTTAAGGAAGACTGGTCACTGTTGCCTGTCATTCACTCCCATAAGCAGGCTGATACGATACCACTCTGCATCATCTTGCAATGGGATTATAAAGTCAGGCAGCTCGCAAACAATTTATCTCTTCTCCTTAATGTCGGTATTTCTGTCACATCAGCAAAAAAGATTAACCAAACTATATCAGTAATGGAGACAGTTATTTTTGGCTTTAAGTGACGTTTGGTTTGACCACACTGATCCACAGTCATCAGGAACCATAACCCCTGAAGCAGACTTGTTTTGTTTTGTTGTTGTTGGGGAGGCAGAAAGTATTTCCTCAAATAAACCTGAAGAAAGGTACGTGTTGTTGGAATGTAAATGACATTTCTGACTCCCAGACTTTAATCTGGGAGTATTCGGCCAATGCTTTGTGAGGCGCGTCACCATTAATACACTGAGCAAATACATTAAAACACAGCTATCATTAAAAACCCCGGTCATATAACAGACCTTTCAGAGAACTGCGTGAAGTCCGCCAGCAGATCACATATCCTGAGTCCGTTGCGTGCTGCCTTGGCCGAGTACACCGGACCGATCCCCTTCTTTGTTGTCCCGAGGCTGAGCAGGGCCGAGACAGGAGGGAGAAAATACAAAACAAAATACCATTAACATGTGATCTCTGTCTACAACATGCCTTATTACCGTTTCAAAGTTCATCAGGTCATCCACACACCTCTGGACTCAGTGGTTTGAGTATAAAGGAAAAATCCCTGAGTCGAACAAGAAGAAAAGTCCATCGCATGCAGAATCTACAACAGACATTCAACCCGCCATGTCGGATTCAACATCACCAAACTGGATCCAAATACAGTAAATTTTGTAAACTTGTGATGTGAAAACTTTCTCTAAATCGTTTGCTGATGCTTGATTATCTCCCAAAAGACATAAAGCAGTTGTTTAACTCTTTTCTGAATCTCTACAGACTTGAGAAATCCAAATCCCCAAAACATTAAGGCCAAACTCAGACACAAAATGTCTTCTGACACTTCTGTATCCCAACAGTATGGTCCCTTAATATATAACAGAGTACTGGAGAAGGACTATTCCAAAAACTTTTTATCTTTTTACCTTTGCATGTACCCATGATAACTCTGCCGAATAAAAGGAAGGGCACGGCAAAGTAGACATTTGCTCACCGTCCATGCAAACTAAAGAACAGAAATAGTAAAAGATCCTCTACGGTTGCTAACTTTTATCATGACCCATGTAAAACGTGCAATATACCGTGTCTGCAAAGTGCACGAGTGAAAAGCCGACATGTTTTTGCCAGCGGTGGGAGAAAGTCACGACAGAAAAAATTCAAAGCTACAACATAAATTTGTGAAATTTTTCTCTAAACTTTACTTTTTTTGAATGATCAAGTAAAGTGCAAAAACCTCAAAATTTTATCCACGTACAGATTAATATATTTCAGATTGTAAATGTGGCAACAAAAAGGAAAGAAGTATTTGTCACTTTACATGTGCAAAATGAAAAGTATTTAAAGTGAATACATATCATCGGAAAAGACACGCTTGAAGGTTGAGTACCTTTTGTAAAATGGAAATATAAATTTGTAACTGTATATCCGAGTGAGCTTTAATTATCTGTATATTTTGTAAACTGCTGGATTAAATTCAAAATGTTTATAAGCTTTAATCCAATCTGCTGTAGGATTTATTCAGATTTATAATGTATGTTAAGTAAATGATGCGGCCATTTGGCCCGTTTCTATAATACTATTACAGGCAGAAACCTAAGCGTACAACATTAATTAAGGCCGCAAGCTTTGAACACAGGATTAACAGTTACAAACAGCTGACAGTTGTGATATTTCATGAATCTGAACTGCGCGATCCGACTCCGTGACTGTATTCTGCTCGGACTTCCGGCAGAGCTCGTGCTCTGGCATGCCTGGAGATCCAGCAGCCTGACAGAGCAGTCTGCTGAAAGCTTATAATGGCTCTGCCATTAAGGCACCTTGGTGAACATGCACCCTGTCTCTGTCTCTGTCTCTCACTCTCACACAGACAAAATGTTATCAATGCAGAAGTTAAATACAAGTACAGTGAATTTACGGACACATTTAAACCAGTTTAACTCGGCGGCTTGCGTCAGTGGAGAGTGGTGTGGTGATCAGAGCTAAACGGCAGGCCTCCTTATGGTCTCGAATGTGGCAGTTTGCCCCGTGCGAACAAATCAAATTCGATTTTTTTTTTGGAGTATACTCTGAAGACAACACACACACACAAAAAAAAAAAAAGAATTTGGAAGGTAAAAGCCCTCAAATGTCCAGCAGGGGTGTTCGTCTGTGGCAGGACAAGCTGGCCAGATGTCGAATCCCGACCACTCTAGCCCTCGCCCTACTACACACACACACACACACACACACACACACACACACACACACACACACACACACACACACACACACACACACACACACACACACACACACACACACACACACACACACACACACACACATCAAACATGAACATGAACATACACACACGTGCTGACTGGGGGAGTTTGTGGCTTTGGTTGCTAAGCTGCTAAAGACAACCGAGCTTTAAACAGAAATACAACGCGTCTCTCTTCAGCTTCTGCTGCGTATGATTTACTGCCTGGACAAATATCAGGAATGTCTTTGAATTTGGTGTGGAATGAAACAAACTAATGAATACCTGGATTTATAAAAAGAGGGTAAAAAGCTGGCCCTTAACAGAAGCCACCTGCTTCAGGGCTGCGAGACTCTGCCCACCCTGCGACCTCTCTGAGTTAGACTCCGGAAGGAGCCGTGTTGAGGTTAAAGTCATGTATGACTGCAGAAAGACGTGCATATGCACATATGGAAACTGAAGCCAAATGTTTGTGCAAATAAAGGAGGATAAGTAGGTTTCTGCTCCATCTTAAAGTAATAATCTTGAATATTTTCATTTAAATAAATATCTTTTAGGTCATTAGCTATCGCTCGATGAGGCAACACAGTGGTTGATTGATCCACTGATGAAAGCCTATTTACAGTATTACAAACTGAAGATGATGAGTGTTTGTGGTGAAATTTGCAGGAAAACAGTCACGAGCAGTGCGCGATTAGTGGCAAGATTTCATCAGCAGATAGGGGCTATTCCACAAGAAAGGACAGACAGAGCAACGTTCTTTCTAGGAAGTGAAGTAAATCAGCGATAAACCATCTTAAACCCGCAAACACAACACATTTGACAGTTGACACATCCAGCAGCAACACGGTGACATTAAGTCCGTTATTCCCTCTTTTAGCTCCGTTTCGGTCTCCACCAACTCCTGAAGGAAATATCAAATGCTTTTAGCTGCTGACTCTTCCACTGTGTCCCTAACAGTGTCCGTTTGGTGATGAGCAGGTTGTGTAAAGTTGATTATTAAAGCTGCTTCTCTAAAAAAAACAACACGGTGAGAGCAACGAGAGCGAAACAAAACAGCCGAGCAGCTAAACAATGAGCTGAAAGTCACCGTAAAGGTCAGTGACACAGAAACTTTCACACCATCCTTTGCTTGTTACTAGAAAAACATCATTTATCCCCGCTTTACGTTTCTAAGCAAACTCCAGAGGTTTGTCCGAGGCAGGAATACAAACTGAATTAGTAACTACAGCTTTAGAGTAACAACACAGTATGTTGTTTTCAGGTATAAAGGTGTGGTAATATTGTTTTTTTCCTCAAATTAAAGTTATTACATTCCACTTGCAATAAATCTAACATTTGCACAGCAGATTTAGCAACTTCATCAAGGTTATCGTGTGTTAATTGAGCGGTTTTAGTGTATTATATCCGTAGCAGTGTTGACCCTGAGACAACAAAGAGGAATAATCTCTAAAGTCATCCAAACGGAGGAACGGAGACTTTACTGAAAGTCACATGACAAGAGGATGAATCACTGTCAACGAAAATAAGCTGCACACGATCTGAGCTGAGGAACGCAAAAAGTGGTGCTTTTTTTTTTTTTTTCTTAAATCCATGACCTACTTTAGTCTTTGTTTTGTTTACAAACAGACTGAATAGTTGGATGGGATGTAACACTGAGTGACTTGTGAGATTCAAAAAAATACCTCCCGAAAGCAGAAACGAAGGCCGATCCGATTTCTCCCTCTAAGTTTTGTGGTGAAAGTGAGTGAGTGCGTGAGTACGTGTTGCAGCCATTGTTCAAGCAACAGGTTTCTTACTTCTTGCCTGCTTGCTCTTGTCTCTGCTGTTCCTGAACGCCATCAACCGCTTGGTGGAAGTCAAACACTGCGGAGGAGGGAGAGAGGGGACACACACTCTCACACACCTCGGAGAAAGCAGGACTCGCGCACCCACATTTCTTCATGCACACGTTCCAACTCTCACGCACAGATCCGTGAAAAAGGAGCAGACCCGGGAGGACTTACCAATATGTGCTCTGTCGGAGATGATCAACCTCTTCTCCCAGTCCTTCAGACCTACACACACACACACACACACACACACACACACCCACGCACACGCGCACGCACGCACACATACAGAAGCACACTTTGAGTCTCAACACTGAACACAACCTTGTTTTGCCCGTTACATAAAAAAGAAGCTGCACATAACTCACTTTTTCCTTTGCGTTCGTTTTTTTCTGCCTCTTCAAACAAGCCCGGAAGATGGATCACCACACCATTACCTGAAGTAAACAAATAAATGAGGTTTAAGTTCACAGTCTCTGATAAAACAGAACCACGCACAGTTTGATTTCAGTGTCCACTTTACACGATTTACACAAGTTGATACAGACTTGTGACACCTTGGAAATACGAAGCTAAAATCGACATCTAAAATGCAATAAAATAGGTCGATCCAGCGGGTCGAGGGCTGCCGGCTCCCCGACGTGCATCACGCGAGGGTCCGCATATTCCCGCTTAGTCTTAATTTTTTTCTCGATCTTGTTCCTTATTCTTCTTAAAAAAAAATTGCCTTTTTTTGGCGGCTTTAACATCTTCAAAAACTCATGAAAGTTGGTGCCTGACGCATGTGCAAAGTTTCGTCAGGTTTGGAGCATCGTTTGACCTTAAACATCAACTTCCTGTGTCATGGCGAAACATCAAACTTAGCCGCATCGCTCCGGCTATACTATATACTCTATACTATGTACTATATACTATATACAAAACTGACTTTTGGGTCACTTTTTGGACGACATGAGATAGTATGACTTTTTGAAGTATGACCTTTTTCTGAACGTGCTTCAAGTGGAGATCGAACCATTACTTCTCACTGTGAGGTTTGTGATGCTGTGAGACAGAGTCGTCCTGAGCAGATGTGAGGAGCGTTATCGAGGCCAATCCAGGCTTATTTAATAGATGAGTATCAGCTACAATAAACCTGATCAAATTCCAAGCCTGTTCTTACAGTACTGTGTGTTTGTCCATCTCAGCCTGCGAGTGTTTCAGCACCGCTCATACGGAGCCGCATTTTGCTCCGTGTAAACCAGTGAAAGTTAATGGTGCTCTGAAGCGAGTAAATCTGACCTATGACACCTGAACTTATATCTTCTCCGAGCGGAAAACAAAACATCGGGGTGGCAACTTCTCATTTCTAGCCATCACTTTCACCGGACTCACTAATTCAGTTCAGTCATTGAGTAACTTGATGAGTGTGACCGTTTCTCTGCAGTCACTGTTTGTACTCGGGTTACTCTGTAGCAGCACTGTATGGTCGTGAGTGGACTGATTCTGTCGTCCCGATAACTCAAACAGAATATTTGGATGAAGACACTTGTGAAAAATAAGATGCACTAACTTTAGTAGGCAACACCTGAAACTCTTACCGTTATACTGAGAAATGTATAAAACTTTTTGTCCAGCCACTTTATCTTCAGTCACTATTCATGACCTCCTGGCACCTGAAGTCGAATTACAAGTTGCATCTCAACAAAAGTCAGTATCTAGCATTGTGAAAGGAGTGCCGGCTGTGCGCCGCCATCCTGACTGCGACGTTAAGAGAAATATGTCTGTTCAGCACAGCTGAACAAAACCAGCTCACCGGAGTATTCAAACAGCTGGCTCTAATTATCCTTTAATGGGGCTGCATTAAGTGGAGGAGGTGAGGTAATTACTTTGACCAAATTAAATGTACGAAATGTGGAACGGAGCAACAAAAGCTGCAAATTCTCTTTTCATTCACACTGTAGGAACACAGTGAGGGTGATGTAGATAGAAACCGTTTGTAGCTCAAGATCAGGAAAGACGTGAACAGATTTACTGTCAATGCTAGAAACCATTAATGTACTTTTACATATAGGAAGTAAAATGACAAACAACAATCCCCCACTTTGTAAAAACACTAGAACTAATTTTCAAACAAATCTAGATTTTCTTTGCAAAATGAAAAGCAGGTGCCCAAAATATCGGACTACCATGACTGACAGACCAGCCTGTTGTGTAATTAAGAAATAATCTTCACACCTTCCACAGCACAACTAGCCCAAATGGTGATTTCAAACTAAAATTCTGATCACATTTATAGTAGAATATACAACACAAACTAATCGCAGCCTGAATTAGCGTTTTAGTAGTGTTTTTGGTAAAAGCTGCCACCAAATTGAGCATATAGTTATATTATACATGCTTTATGTCTCGTAAAGACTGGCCAGTGATGAGAAGAACTCAGAAAAGCACTTCTCATGACAAAATGGCTTAAAAGTGTCATGAAAACACCAAATGAGTTGATGAGAAAAAAATGTTGAAAAAAAAACTATATACGTCTGCAATTGAATAACGTCTTAAGTTGTTTTGTCAAATGAACTAATAAATAAAAAAAAAACATGTCAATAATTATGGGTCGTACAAGTGCGATGTGTGCTAAAACACACCTTCATGTCACACTTGCTGCAAACCTCCCTGAATGTTAGTGCCTGCAGAGGAGCATTAATGTGTCCTATATCAAGGACGAAAAATCAGAAACGTGATTAAGTATCGACAAATCATACAGCCGAATATGTTAAAGTGCAGATGTGTGGAGGGTTGGGAGCCTTAAAGAAGGAGTAAAACCCCATTAGCTAATGAAGTTACTGCAGATGAATGGATGTGATGTAGCCTGCAGTCTGGCTCCGCGTCAAGCCGATCACACAAACTGTAGCAGCCGTCAAAATGGAGGCTGCAGCAGCGATGACGTGCACCCGGCTAAAAAGGAATCTCGATCAATTCGCCGGGGAAAAATAGCGAGGGGCGGCGGCCTTTCAGCTGTGGGTAACCGCTGTGTGTGTGTGTGTGTCTGCGTGCATTACACACCGATGAAGGCGGTGACCTTGGGGTTGATGATGCCGCTGGGGAGGAGGTGAAAGTCGTACTCCACCGAGTCGACCACCACTGTGTGTCCAGCGTTGTTGCCGCCCTGCAGAGAGGAAACAAGAGTCCGATGAGGCGAGGCAAACGGAAACACGGAGGCAACGCAACTTTTGTTTTGAAAAACAGGAAGAAGGAGGCTGAATGGTTTGACGAGTAACAACAAGCATCGTACATAAACCGCTGGCAACCGTCGGTTAGTATGCGTGTTACTCTGCGCTGTTGCATAGAGACTCCTGTCCTGCTGACATATAAAGGCTTCTCTCAAGATTAAACATATTTGACAAATGACAAGTATAAAGGAGTTAAACTTGTACATAATCTTTTCGTTTCCACACCCTAAATCACCGACACGTCCTGTCAGGACTTTGCTGCTCTCGGCACCAAAATAAAGTATATTAAAAAAGAAAAAAAAAATCGACAACTTGTTGCAGTTCATAGTCTTAAAAACATCTGCCTTGAAGCAATACAACCCAATCACACCCCATGAGAAAACATGTAGCTGGAGGAAAAGAACAAGCTAAATCAAATGTGACGATAAAACTTTTAACGACATTTACAGGTTTGGCAGCAATAGTCACTTAACTGGTAAACATGCTGGAACTCAGTTACAAGACTCTGCACCAGTAACACACCGATTCAGTGTTAAAGGACAGATATCTTCTCTCTGGTTGCGTACTTTACATGCAAACTCAATCGTTCTCTGTTAGCGTGTCGTGCTATTTGTTGCTGAAATGGCCCCGGGACTTTAGCCTCAAGCAGAGATGAAGAGCGAGCTACAGAGGCTGGTTTCTCTCCGACTCCACACCACCACATTTCAATGCGAGATAACATAACCTGAAACAACTTATCAGACTTTGTGCACCTTCCTCTGGCGTCAATAGAGGTTTTCTATAATTGTATTTATTAACCTCTAACTTTGCAGAAGGGGCACAACAAGGACATTTCACTAAAAGAGCTCCAGTCAAAGTCCAAATGATGGAAAACAACGTGGAAATACTGGTTGAAATATAACATTTCTATTCAACTATTTACATACAGATGAATGGAAACGACTCTAATGATTATGCAAAAGCATTGCAGTCAGCTCAAATAATCGCAATTATGTAATAACTGTGACAGGCCAGGCCTATAATGTACATGTATTTATGGCAAGATTTCCCAGAAACAATCACGTATACAGCCTCCTTAATTAGGCCTGTTAACCAATTCAAGCATTAATTGTAAATAGCAGCATTTTTTTGTGTAAAAACAAGCACTCTAACCGCACAGTACTGAAACATGGCTTTACACTGATTCAGTTACATCAGGAGAACACATCCACCAGTCAAGAGGGAGCATAGTTTCCAGACAGCCAGACACCGAAGACTATATTTAATCTTGCTGTATTTGATTGTGCTTGCTGGGTGTTAATCATCGAGGCCTGTACATGACTTCGCACAGCTGACTTCAGAGATATGAATGCATAAGCAGTGAGTCCTCGGGCCAGAACGGCACGATCTGACCCGCTTTGCTCGTCTCTGCTTTACTTCAGTCAGAAGTTAAAGATGATTTCTGCAGATAAAAAAAAACAACAACAACAACAACACACACACCAAGAGCAAAAAAAAGAAAGAAAGGAAGCTAGATACAACATTTTAAGTACTTTTGCTGCGACAGCAACACAACTGCAGATCTGTTTTTGACTCGAGAGCTTGCGTCACCGGCCACGACCCGAGGTGCCATTTCAAATCCGTCTGTCCTGCGACCAGGATGTGTTCCCAGCACTGTAGCCTGCGGATATAAATCGAGCACAGCATGTGCTCCGACCACATGGAGTTATTCCTGGCCACAGCGGCACCCTGAAGATGGAGCGGGGGAACAAATGGGGGGGGGGGGGGGTCAGATGCCTCTCCTTTTTAGATACTAGTTTTACAATTCACCCCACCCCCAACCGTACCGAAGAACTCTGGTCTTCCTGCGGTCCCATGATCGGCCTCCCGTTCCCATCACGAGATACGCAACCTTTGTCACCGCTCTATGGTTTGTGCACTGCTGTGTGTTACAATGAGACGTCCCTGTACCTGCAGACGAACACAGAAGTGAAGGTTTGAAAAGAGAAAGGACCTGGATAAAACCTGAGCTGACCTGGTGGTAACGGATCCAGACTGTCCTGCACCCGATCTGACCCTGAACTTGTGATAAACACGGGACTCGCAGCTCTCTGCTTCGATATAAAAGGGCAGACACGGGTTACTATTCCTGCTGGGAATGTCGTCGTCATATCAAGTATCAAGTCAAGTAATTAGTCGATCCACACATGTTTGTGATGAATCCACCTTCACTCTACCCTTTAGCTTTAAGCATGCAGGTTTTTTTGGTGCTTTTTTTTTTTCTATTTTGGTTCAGTCTCAGCGCTTTCGTAGCGGCATTTTTTATTTACTGCCCTCCAAACCTTCCGCACACATTTGCCATGTACCAAACAGGCCCGAGACGCAAAGGGTGCGTGGCGTGCGTGTTTCATACTGGCGACGTGTCTGCTGCAGTGCTGCTGCTGCCAGTCCCGTCATTGAATCAGTGAGTTTTCCTTTGATAACGGCCATCATGAATCAATGTTTGAGGTCCAACAAGTGAAGAGTTGCAACCAAAAAGCAGGCACGTAATTTTTGCTAAGACACCGTCCTTCACCTGATAAAATATCACCATGACATACCAAGAGCAACACTGGGTGTCTGATATGATTACATAGTGCACATGTGATCACACATCATTTCGATGTCTATTTTGCTGGGAACAGTGCGTGACAAATGGGTGTCAGGTCTATTCTGTAGACGACACGCCGTACTCGCCAAGTCATGCCGAGTGGCGGCTCAAACCTGTTAACAAGAGCTCCAAGATGAAAACCAAGACGTTACATGACCCCCGCGCACATGCAGGCAGTGTGTCCCCGGCTGAACTACACAACTGAGTGACAGACTAGACTATTCAGACTATTTGGCAGCGAAATAGCCAGATGTTTCCCTGCGGTTATTTGGAAAAAAAGAAATGGAGCTAAAAGAACAGAAACTACTGGACTTACATTCACTGGGTGTCCACAAACACCAAATCAATGTTGTTTGGTTTGTGTAAAAGGGCCGTTTGCTCAAAAAAACTGAAAGAAAGATTGAAAGAAAAGTTATTTAGATATTCAGATTTTAGTGTCTAAAAAGGGTCAAATTCTTGCACTTCACATCATAAAAGTCAATCGTCTCATTAAATCCTACCTGCAAGGTAAACACCCAGTTTCTGGCACATATGCACTGTAAATGTTTGAGGAGACATGTCTAGAAACCAGATCCACAGACGACATCACACATCTGTTTTCAGTGGCAGAGTAGGACTCGGACACCTTTGGGCTTTTTGCTCGTCAGATAAATGGACTTCTGTCACAGAAGACATTTTGACATGTCAAAGTGGGAAAATCACAAGTGTAAATAAGAAGCACTGAGATGGTTGAAATGAATTTAGCTGCTGCTGGTGGTGTTACAAACACCATCAGTGTTCAATGGAACACAAGACACATTGTCTGTGGTGAAAAGGCCTATTGATGGGAGTTTGTGCTGCTCTGTCAATGCTGCCGCTTCTTTGATTAATCTAAAAACACATTTAATAAATCTATAACGTGATAAATAAAAGAAAGTAGCCCTGTGCTTTGATAACCATCGGATTACAGTACTAACCTGAGGTTAGATATTAAGGATTACTTCAGCCACCGTAAATTCTGCTTATTTTGATAGTAAACATCATTCTGTTATATAAATTCTTCAGAAGCAAACCAAATAAACAAAACATTTAACAATTTGCCAAACTGTGCGCACGCTGAATCTTCGGTGTAAAAACAAAACGGGAACTTTTGATTCGAGTTGTTTCAGGTTAAGACGTGATCTTTAAAATAGCAACAGTCCAGCGTAAACTCCGTTCTGTTTAATGTGTCAATCACTTATTAGTTGATACCAGATGGGGGTTGTGTCAAACACACGAGTTGTGAAAAAGCACTTTTGTCTCTGAGCAGCAGGGTGTCATGGTGAGCACACGAACCGCCTCCTGAATAGGATTGAGGTTCTCAAGGACAAACCCTGATGTTGGCAACCACCTGCCCGTCATGAAGTACAGTTTGACATTAATCTGCGGGTACTTGTGTCGTGCATTTCCGGTCAGTCAATACAAGCTGAATCAGATAGTTTGCTCAGCCTAGAAGACATTTAAGCTACAGTAGTTAGCATTTAGCAGCACTTAGTTTTCTCCATTGTGCTTACATTTAGTTGCAGTAAATTTTCTTTAGCTAACGGTAGCTGTGATTGAACTCAGACAAGCCCTGACTTAGCGCAGCCACTGTGGTTTGATTTTTATTTATTTTTTTATTTTTTTCCCGGCCTATTAAAGACATCCTCATCTGGGTATATGTTGAGCTATATGTGCCAATATAAAACTTTTTTTAAAGAACATAATGCAAAAAAAAAAAAAAAAAGATGCTTGTCGAAAATGAGAAACTGCTCCATTTTTCTTTTTAATTTATAGTTTTCTACAATTGTTAAATTCCCAATGAAATTTCAGTGCACTGATGTCTGTGTGTACAATAAACTGTAAAATATTCTGTGTCAATTAGTTATATTTGTGATGAGTGTCAAAGTTGTTCAATAACCATATTTGAGGGATTGTTGCAAAAACATATATTTTTTAACATTTTGTATACTACAAATATAAATAAAGAATATCGGCCAAAATATTGATATCGGAATTTTTATACTCCCTAATATCGGAATCGGCACTGGCCCAAATTTTTTTTATATCAGTCGGGCTCTAAAAATGACACATTTCTGATAAATAATCGATAAAAATATAAATGTGGAAATTTTGAAAGGTAAACCAATCAAAAGCACAGATTCTTCAGCAAATTGGTAGTTGCTGCGTTTTGGCTTTGTAGGCCTGTGCATGGATGGATGTTTCTGCAGCGTCATGACAGATAAATACATATCCAACCTTTTTAATAAACCCTTTTAAGTCTTGAAAGATCTTACGCATACAACCTCTGTGTACCAAAACCTCTAGTGAAAGGGCGAACAAGGCAACAGTCTCTGTTAGCCAAACAAGCCTCGTTTTGTTTTGTTTTTTAGCAAAAAATCTCCACAGCAACAGAGTCCAGTGCATCGAATCTGCGTGTGTGGTGTCGGTGCGGCCAGCTGAAATCATGCATCACTATGACACAGCCCATTGCAAATAAAGTGACTCCTGGCAAGACAAACACTGGCTGAACCTACAGATTAAACATGGCTCAGCTTCTCAGGAAAGAAATGTGATTTGTTTAATCTGATGAGCTTTTGTCTGCTTCAGGTTCGCGACCTCAAAGCTAAAGAAACCATCCAGGGTTTCTACTGTAAAATCAAATGTCAGAGGATGGTGAAACATATACCCATTATCCTTTCCCAAACACCAAAACGCTGTAATACACTAACAAAAGCAGCAAATCTTCCCATGCGAGTGGCTCGGAAATGCTTAACGTTGTTAAAAACAAAACGCCTTGCATAATCAATTGTCAAAATAGTTGCCGAGTCATTTTCTGTCAACTGACTCAGCTCTAAAAGAATATTTTTAAGATCCTGTTCATTGCAACCCATGTAGATAACCTTGTTGTCAACTCAACTTAATTTTTTGGTATGATTTTGTAAATTGAGAGCAGACATTTTTGCAGATCATCAGACTGGCTGGCTGCTAACTTGTGGCTGTTTAGTTTTGGGGGAAATTATCCGATTTATTTTTTTGTTTATTTTACAGTTAAGTAGCAGCGCCAGTTCCCTTCCTGCATAATTGGTTACAACACAATAAGTGCTGTTTTTATCTTCTACTATTCAACTGATGCGTTCAAATACAACTCCAGACTGAGAATACTGAGTTTGAGTTTTTTTCTGATTATCTAAACGACAGAACTGCTCAGTGTTTTCATCATAACTAAAAATCTAACCGTTGCAAGTAATTGTTTTAAGAAGCTACATGTAGAAGACCTGTTTTAAGAAGCTACAAATTATATCCAGCTACGAAAAAAAAAAAAAAAAAAAAGAGTTCAAACAGAAGTACAGAGAGACGTTACTATGGAGACGGTGTAAACTGGCAGCATGTTACAGACTGGCTAATTGGGAGTAGCAGAAAGTTTCAAATCGGCACGTCGTGAATCTTTGATCTCAACTGGCCCGAAAAGGTTTTCAGAGGCTTAAGCATCTGCAGTATTTGCTCGGCGCAGCGTATATCTGCATACGACACTCCACAATAATTACTGACAAACCAACCGCCGGTCTCCTCGGCGGTGCTTTTCGGGTATGACGCCCCCTCAGCTACGCACCCCCTCTCTCCATTGTAACCCAAACTGTAACTTATGGGCTGTCTGGACTGTGATGCGCACAGAGCGAGACTGCTCACGAAGCCTATTTCATAAAAAGATCAACGTTATCTGCTCACTCACACGTTCACCAGCGCACGCGCGCGCACACGCACACACGCACACACACACACACACACACACACACACACACACACACACACACACACACACACACACACACACACGCACTATAATGTATGGAGGGGACGCTGTGCGGGGCCCTCTGCCAGAAAACGGTTTATTTTTACACGTCTTCAGCCTTGGCAGGACCGCAGAACTGCAAGATAAGGACGCTCCAGCACTCAGGAGAATCTTTGTTGTGTCAACTTGTTATTAACAGTAAAGTAATAGGTTAGGTTAGGTTCGGTTAGGTTAGGTAGTTACTTTATTAATCCCCGAGGGGAATTTTTTTTCGCTACAGCAGCATACAGAAGCAATAAGATAATAATAGAATAATAGAAAAGCAATAAAATAGCAGTAATATAGTTCTCTGAACTTCAGTTATTCTGAGTGTTGACCGGGTGCGTTATCAATGAGGCCGAGGAACATGCTGCAGTTGAGCTTTTTATTTATTTTATTTTTTTTCATTACCTACACCAGAATTTCCTCACGGAACCAAATTTTTCGAACAATTCGACAGGAAACACACTTTTCTTAAATTACTTTTTGCTCGAACAGTTTTAAAGTACACGGAAAGCGCCGTAATAATGGGAAAATAACATCGTATGGGTCGACTGACTCAATATTATGACACGTCTTCCTCTACCAACCACCTCAGGAAGTCACAGTGTGCAATGCTAACACTATGAACACTATGCTCATACACCAAAGTAGGACACAACCTAGTACAAAAGCCTTATTGACGAGGTGAGAGTGTGCAGCATCTCCCGGGCGGTATCAAGTACGTACCTCCACGAAACGTCCCAAGCGTCTCATACATGCTTATTCGTGACCACAATACAGTTCCTTCTGTCAAATCCAGAATCTACCCTGCCAGCACGCCTGACTTGTGACTTCTGCTCGAGGAGATTTAAATCATTAGAAAGGTTTATACTGTATCTAAATTAGGCAAAGCTCTTGTATGGTTGCTTAATATTAGACTACGTTCTGATAGTTAAAATATTTTGTCATTTTTCTTAAATTAAACGAGACTGAATCTCTGTACCTACATGAGCACAGCAGAGGGTTGAGCTGAAAGGTAGCGTCAGTTGAGCTTCGTCTGACTTGTATTAATATATTTAACTTAAAACATTCAACACATTAATCAATAATTAAAGTGACTATTCATTGCTAAATGTCACATATTCAACACAAATAGGAAGTATTGTTACACAAGCCAAACTGACTAATGTTTTGTTGCCTTGACAATAACTGGACCAGTCCAAAGCATTGGTATTTTAAGTGCAGACAGGTTGACTAAACACACTCGATGTGGTTACACATCATACATCAGGGACCAAAGAACCAAATATAATATGACCAGTCTACGACAGGCAGGCCTGACTTCAGCTTTGTTCTTCGGTTGAATACGTGACTCTATGCCATCACAACGGAGACTTTAAAATAATAATAATAATAATTCTTTCGGGCTTTCACTCCCTACGTATATTGTCTTATTCACGGGGGATCGAAGACAGGAAAGTTCCCGGGACCCACTGGGCAAAGAATAGAGAGTCATATCACAAGTCAAAGGCTGCGACTCGTCGAGTCTCCAATCCACCTGTTTTGAATGAAGAAACCAGAGCGGATGCAAAATCCAACACATCAGGAGATGAACCACCGAGGGGAAACGCACACCGGGCATTAACAACACCTGTACTTTTATCTGATCACTCGTGAACCAGGACAGACGTTGATGCCGGGTGTCCCAGTGCCAACCCGCTGAGTACTTCTGACCAAGTCTAGATGGGGCTGTCACAATCGTGAAATTTGAGTTGCCAATGTATTAACGTACGGATCACTGCAATTAATTCTTTGTCTTTTTCTGTTCATTTCAATTTGACTCCCAGCTTTTCGCTGCAAATCTGACACATCGCCTCTCCTAATTTATTGGGCTCTCAGTTTTCATCTGGCTTGAAACCAAAATGCTCTGTGGTGTTCCGCTTCGCGACTAAATCTTTGATGATCAGGTGCCGTCGGACAAAAATGAGAGGCTAAGTGCCTCAAGACAAACAGTTTGTGGCGCTAATTCGCCGCTAATGTGCCATTAAGCCAAAGCAGGAGAAGAAGGCAGCACAAAGGGAGGGCGTCATTCAGAGAGAACCAGATGAATGAAACGACTCAAATGAATATGCAAAATTAGTATGTTCAGTTCAACTGCCACTTTTTAAAAAGGTAAAATAGCAACAATCACAGTCATTGAAGGTAAAAAACAACTCATCATTCGCTAAATAATCCCATTCACACGGTTTTATGTATCGCATATGACCTAATTATACAGCACTAAAGGATCCCACAGAACCAGTCACGAAGCAATTGTCAATTCTGAAGTCGTCATGTTTACATTATCAACCCATAGATATGCTGTGTCATCTTGTTTTGCACCCCGGCCCCTCCCAGCTTGTCCGAACTGATAAGGCGATGAATACGTGATGCACATGTACGGTGTAAGTATGAGTATGTTGACCAAGTGCAACTGTAGTTTGTACTTTAAAAAAAAAAAACAACACACACATCTGAATGCTCAGAAATGATTTTACACCAAATTACATTTATGTGTTGATGGTCGACTCCAGCGGGACGTTAAAAATATTTAGTATTGTGGATGTAATTAACAAAATAAAGGTGGTTACATCATTCGCTTCATAACGGTGAAGCATGTTAGTGTTGTAGCTGCTGCAGATAGATTTTATAACTGGTATCTTTATAACCATGTTCATATACAGAAGCAGCAGATAAATCTTTAGGGGTTGTCAGGTGATTACCGGGAAAGGAAAGAAGAAAAAACTAAGTTGGTTTTCAGTCGTATCTAATCTTTGATACTCGATAAGAAATTGGATCAACTGAACATTTATTTATTTATTGTTTCCGCTCTGCAAGAACCTCTTAAAAACAACAAAAAAAGTCTACAGGCTCATAAAAACAAAGCCAAGTGTTGTTTTTTTTTTTTTTTTAAATAGTTTATGTATCTTAAAAAAGTATGAGAACCTTCAGTTTATCATAAAGATTAATTCCCCCAAAATTTATATGCGTTTTTCACTGGACAGGAAGAAAAACTGGTCTTAAAGGCTGTCAAAATGTAGTCGAGTAAAAAAAAAGGTACAAGATTTGCAACTGAGATTTAGTGAAAGAAAAATACTCAAGTAAAGTACAAATACATGACTTTTTTTTTTTTTTTTTTTGGTGTTGAGTGCAGTACCGGAGTGAATGTACGTAGTCATCTTCCACCACTGTCAGCCAAGATGAATGAAAACCAGACCTGTGGCCAACAACAACAACAACAACAACAACAACAACACAATAAACCAGCCCACCTGGTCACCAGCAGGTAAACCAAACCCGCCTCCAGCTGTCTTCTCGACGGGATGTAATTCATCACCACGGTGAGACGTGTCCGCGGAGCTGCGCAGTTAGCAGACATCCAAGGTGACATTAGCGGAAACACCGACAGCGACGCGGCCGAGATGTTCGTTAGCTAGCCAGATGCTGCATTCGCGTCACGTCGGCAAAAAAAAAAAAAAACACACACAACTCTTATTGAGGTTTTTTTTTTTTTTTTTTTTTAAGTGATTAAGCGCTCGTGCTAACATTTTTTTTTTTTTTAATTTTATGCACACCCGGTAAAACAGCCTGCTTGTTTTGTTTGTTGTTGTTGTTGTTGTTTTATGTATTTTGTACGGATACGACACGGTGATGTACGTGGTTCACCTGTGCGGCCACCTTACCGTCGTCGCTTCGGTACCACGTCCGGATCAACTGGTATCGTTGCTGTACAGAAACTCCTACAATCACCCCCCCCCCCTCTTCCTCCTCCCCCCCCACCTCCTCGTACTCGTAATCAAAACAAAGCGAGATGAACGCGGCGCTTTCGCTGTGACGGTTTACCGGCGGAGAGAGGAGGGGAGAGGGGAGAGGAGGGGATGGGGAGTGGGGGGGGTTCCCCACCGGGGAAAAAAAAAAAAAAAAAAGCCGAATAAGTGAACGCAAAACCTACCTGACATCGGCACACCATGTCCGCGTCTTGCGCGAGCAGATCCACAACTTTTCCTTTCCCCTCGTCGCCCCACTGAGCCCCCAACACCACGGTCACTTGGTTGCCAACGGCCGGTCGAGGCGCCCGTTTCGTCGGGCTGTCTTTGCCGCCGTTTGGGGGCCCGGCGGCTTCCTGGCGCCCGCTTCCTGACATTTCTGCTGCTTTGACTTGTCCACCCTAAAAAAAAAAAAAAAGCACCGCGCTGCCCGCTGCACCAAAAGACGGCAGGGAGAACTGACTCCCCACTCCTCCCTCCGATGACTCCTCCACGGCAACGTTGGACGCTAAAGCGGAGTAGCACATCTCACGCATGCGCACAAACGTCTGAAATCGCCACCAAAAAAAATTTAAATAAATAAATAAATAATACTTTCTTCACTTTGCGGTACCCTTTTATTTTTTTTAATTCTTTATTGTATTATACGAGCGCAAAAACAAAATATAAGAAGTAAAAAGGAGACAACGGTCAATCATACACAAGCAGGCTGCGCAATTGATGTGCTCTTCACGTTAACTTTTTCTGAACAAATTTGGACATTTTATGACACTCCAGCTGATACTAACCACTTTTAAATCTAAACTAAAGACCTATCTGTTTACCACTGCTTTTGACTGACATCTGTGTGTTTTTGGTTGTTTGCTTTGTTTTTATTGATCGCTTCTGATTGTGCCTGGCTTTTAGCCTATAATTTTATCACTTGTTTTTCTTACATTTTGTAAAGCACTTTGTCTGGCATGGAGGTATGAAAAGTGCAAATTAATTTCACCTTGCGTTATGTATGGCTTGGTTTAAATTTTCAAATGTAATAAATAGTGGATTGGAGTTACTAAACCTGGATTTGTGGATATGAAATTTGGCAAAGAGAAGGATCAGGTTGATAATATAATATTCTTTGATTTTATGGTCATTATATTTATTGAAACATTGCATGAAGTCAAATTAAAGTCAATATTATCATCATACAAAAGAGCAGCTGAGTTTCACAGAATAGTAAAAGCAACCATTTTAATGCTAAGTTATACAAATGAAAAGTAAAAAGATTAGCTGTATAACAAGAAATGTATCTGCTATTGCAGCATTCACACTTATTATATTGATCAACAAGAGACCAAAGGTGTGAAAAAACAGTGAAATGGAAAATAACAGTAACTTAAGTATTTGATGTCGACATTTGGAAACAGCATGTCGCAACATAAACCATTACAGATCTGTCAAACAGCTGCATCCTGCCCCTGCGTGTCTATATAAGGAATAAGGATTACTGACTTTCTCTCAACAGGCAACAAGCTTGTAGTTACAATACTGAAGCTGTAAAATGTCATATTTTGAAATATCTGGCTCCCTCTGATGGTGACTAGAAATGCACGCATGTTCCCATTTCCTCAGTATGAAGCATTGCTGTGTGCTGTGCTTACTACACTCCTTCCTTAAGGAAAGATAAAACAAAAATAATATGTGGAACCCACCGATTTTGCAAAACTTAGTTGAAACAATGACCGTGAAACACAACATGTTGTCAAAGTTGTTCAAATTAAAGCTCGTTAATCAATCAATTATAAAAACGTTTTCCTTTTTTTTTTTTTTATTTTTTAACATAATTTGTTATCTGTTGCAGATGGAGGTCAGCGGTCCTCGATGCAGCTCACGTCACGACTGTGCTTTCATCTCCTTTGAGCTCAGCGTGGCACAGATGGTCAAGTGGGTGGACAAGAGGCAGCTGAAGGATCAGGTCACGACTCAGGCTCAAACAACCTAACGTCATGCAGGTTTTTCACACTGACCTTGTTTTATGAAAATAGTCAGACAATTATGTCTCCATAAGTCAACATTAACTGGAATTGTGCTGTGAGGTCACATATTTCCTACTAAATCCATGACATTACTGCAAAAACTGATTTCATGTGAGTGTGACTATTTACCTGTTTACACATATTTGTGTTTCGTCATCCAACAGCCCGCCAGAGCACTGAACTCCCTGAACTGCTGCCAAGGAGCTCAGTGCTGCTGCCTCAGACCTTGTGTTCACTTGTCAGCTGTTCTACACAGAATTGTTAAAAAGGAAACTGGTGTGAGAGGATTTCACGTTTGCTTTTCCATCACTGCTCTGTTTGTTTCTTCCACCAATTATAAATCTCTTTATTAGGGGTCCAAGCAGCAAATTTAGCTACTAGGTTGCAAATTCACCCCGCTACTCAGACACAAATAATGACACATTCACCTCAAGGTGGCGGTATAACAATCAACTATACGTTTATGCAATTATTTGGAAAACGGTGAAAAAGATGCATGCTGGGATTTCTTGTAGTCTTTTCTCCGAAAACTCAACGAATACATTCCCAGTCAGCAGGTTTGCTTCTAAATGGTGAGTCAGAATTATTCTGAATATCACTTTTTTTTTTGTTAAAACAACAACAACAACACATTGCCCCACTGGTAAGTCTACATTAAATTACACATTAAAGTAACCTGTAGGTTTATTTTAGTGTGAATGGTTTTTTTGCAAGAAAAAACAACAACTATGGCCTTACTTTTTAAAATATTGAACTTTTTTTTTCTAATTATTTGAACCTCGCGCAGAAACATCTAACGGTTCAGATTTAAGTTCAGCACCAAAATTTACTTTACTTTCGAGTTCATTCGCATCAGAACAAACATCCTCCGTCTTCCTGCATTGAGTAAGAAACATTTGGTACAGAAAATACAAAATAATGCAAATTAATTAACTGTATAGCCACTCAAAATACCAAATGATGTATTTGGGGGTATGCGTATGTGAATATTTAGCAAGCAAGACTCACATGTCAACATGTCAGGGTTTCTCAGGTAAGGCGCAGATCATCTGTTGTCCTGCAGGGGGCAGCGCATTTCTGATGCGTCGGTGGTCGCTGGCCGCTACACTCTTTGTTTGTTTTTATTTCCGTAGCATGTGAGCTCACGCCAAAGGAGCCGCTGCTGCCGGTTATAACCTCCTCCATACGTGGGGTGTTTCACGTCCTTAACATTGTCCTGAAATGTCTCCTCAGCTGCTTCTCAGGGCTTTCGTAAGCGAGCGGCTGACGGCTGCTGCCGAGGAAATATTTCATGTTTTTGAAAAGACGATAGCAAAATACGAAGAAGAAGCTTCCAGCTCAAAGCAGGAGATCGAGCGGCTGAGAGGCCTGCTGCAGAAAACAGGTGTGTTTACAGGTAATTTAATGCTGTTTAGGTGTCACACTAATCTGGAGTATTTATCATACAGTGTCGTCTCTCCGAGGGAATCTGTTTTATGTCTTTTTTTTGTGCTCCGAATTTAAATGATAATCTAAAAACTCAAATTATTGATATTGTAATTGAATGACGTGAAGGTGATGTTTGAAAGTATTAAAAAGTTTTTAAAAAAAGAAGAAGTTTTGCCTTACATTAGGGCCAAAGATAACATAGTTTTGATTACTGATTAACTGTTGAATATTTGAATTTGAAATTTTGGAAAAAAATATTCAAAGATTGAAATTAAAGCGTCAACACTTTGTCGATTAATCAGTCGATTGAGAGCAGATAGGGAACTCCTATGCCATTAAAATACTTACTTGTAATCTTTTAAGTAAATAAGTAGATTTTATGCTTTTGTTTGTCATACATTATACAGAGTAGGCTAAATTTATTTGGCTTACGGACTATTTGCTTAACAAAACAAAGACATATGAAGAAGTCAGCTTCAGCTGTGTGAAATTACAGGAATGAGAAAATAATCAGCACATTAAAAATGATTACAATAATTATTCTGAATGATTATAGTTAAACCACTCTCTAGGCGATAAAACTGATGAAGAAATAAGATGCTTTTACTCTTCTTCTTTTTTTTTTTAGACGTCTCCCAGTCGTGTGTCTGTAAAGTGGAAACTCCACCCGAGCAGCACCAGTGTGAGCAGGAGCTGAGCTTCAGCATCCATCAGGTGGATCCAGAGCCTCGACACATCAAAGAGGAAGATCCTGAACTCTGGGCCGATCAGCAACAAGAAGAGGGCGAACAGGTAGGAGAGTTTAAGGATGCCGACGTCTTATATCCACCCGATTCCTCTGTCCGGGAGGAAAACCAGCAGGAGGACACAAAACCGTCTTTGCAACATCTGGCGCAAAACTGCGAACGCGAGGAGGAATTTCACGAAGTGCAGGAAACCAAAACTGCACAGTTCATGTTACCGCTCGTCTCACCGCTGTCGTCACAAACTCCGCTCCAAAATGAAAGCGTCCAAGACGAAAGGGAGAGCGAGAGAACTGCTTCGAGTTTTACATCAGACCAAACGCAGACAGAGCAAAGCCCGACCTCTTTCATCACTTCCAGAGAAACAACTGAGTTTTCTCACTTGAACTCGGTAGCGACCGACTTTCATTGCTATTTGTGCGATAGATCTTTTTCCTTCAGTAATCACTTGATAAATCATGCTTTTCGCAAGCATTCAAAGGACGCGGGCGTCCTCTGCGCTGTGTGCGGAAAGACCTTTGAGTCCACCGAGAGCCTTCGCGTGCACCTCGGCTCGCACAGGGGCTCAAAGTGTCACATGTGTGGCAAACAGTGCAGAAGCGTGTCCGCGCTGACCGAGCACATGGCCAGCCACACCGGCGTGAAGCTGCATCGCTGCCACATTTGCGGGAAGGAGTGCGGCCGCAAAGGAGATTTGAAGATCCACATGAGGATTCACACGGGCGAGAAGCCTTTCTGCTGCTCCTACTGCTGCAAAAGTTTCACCTCCAGCGGACATCTGAAGAAGCACATGAGGAGCCACACGGGAGAGCGACCGCACCGGTGCCACGTCTGCGGCCGAGGATTTCTACAGAGCGGCCACCTGAAGTACCACCTCGGGACTCACACTCAGAAATACTGACTGTTTCATCCACCGGGACACGGATTTAAAAGGTGCCATTAGGAGATAAAATGATCAATCACTTCTGGCTCTGAGCATAAAGAGTCAGTCCCTCCAGGATATAGCTATTTTTTTATTTTTTTTTGTGATTGTTGCAATCAAAAGTGCTAAAAAAAATTCCAGCATATTTTCTCAAAAACTTCTGAAGTTGGAGTTATCAAGACATGTTGACCTTTGTAAGGTATTGTTAGTAAAAGGCAGTTAACGAGGATATCGAGATCTTATGGATTATATCGTTAGCAATATACTAACTTTGAGGATGCTGTCGACTTTATAATAATAATAATTGGTCAACTGACAGTTGGAGCAGGTGCAGTGCACTTTTTGCTGGCAGAAGAAAGCCTGTTGTGCTGTGCCGTCTCTCTATAAAATTATCCTCTGCGCCTGGAATTAATTAAATTGTAGTAACAAATTAATTAAAACGTCGGAATAAAGTTGGTAACACGGCAATGTAGTAAGGCATCAGAATAAATATTTTTCTCTCTCTATGATCACTCCAGGACAGCTGGAAATGAGTTAAGTTCTCATCTGTATCTTACCATCTGAACTAAAAGAAACACAGGGCTCAAAGATACAAAAAAAAGTCATAAAAGTGACATAGTTTTACAAAACATGATAAAGAACACACAGACTGCTACTTCGGTAAAACCAGTGCTTTGAAGGTGCCTTAAAGTGCTTTAAATGCATTTAAAATTATATTAAATCAGACTGTTTGCACAAAATCACAGTGAAGTCTCTTCCAACTGAATGTCTGCAAACTCTTGTCTTGTCGATGAAGCAAATTGTTTGTCAGGAAAGGTTCACGTTGTGCCATAATTCCCTCTGCAGAGCCTCTCCTTTTTATTTTCGCATCAGAGAAATTGTGGAAATCTTGCTAAATTGCAAGCTTGTTTGAATTTGCATAAATGATTGCCTTCGCTGGCGATTCCCTGGAGGGACTGAATCAGAGAAAATAAAATCTATCTTTTAACAAAGGTATTACATTTTACCGAGAGACGTGTCTTTATTTTTAAAATTACTGAGATGGAAACGACAAGAAATACAAACTGCAGCAGGACACATTTTTGTCTTATTTTTAAGTAAAAAAGTTTTACTTTTAGCTGTTTGATAAATGCGGTTTGTTCCTCTCTAAAAGAAGCAATAACGCTGCTGTAAACATCAAGAGAAATTTAATGGCATTAAATCTGTGCATACAGTTTTATTGGTTCAGATCAGACTTGCTGACCAACACTAACCACTAATAGTAGTTAACTAATGACAAACTGGAACATGTTGCACTATCTCACCAGGATTTAATCAGATGTGCTGTCTGATACATCATCTGATTATGTCCATAAATATAAAACAACACTTTCACACTTTTACACTTGTGTACTGACTTGTTTAACAGCTGTTTTTATTCTGCTCTGTTCGACTTGTGTCATTGGTTTATTTAAAAGGTTTGGATTTTTATTGTGAAGAACTTTGCTACGAATTACAGGAAAGAGTATATATTTCCGTGCAAGCACTTATTCATTCACTGCTTGTTTACTATTGGAAGTTAAATTTTTCTTATGTGTTGAATTGTACACTTGCGTGCAAGTTTACAATTTTCTGTAGAAACAGATTTTCTGCCTGTAGTGTCACAAAGAGAGTTTATGACTGAAACTGACTTCAAACCCTTTTCATTCTCTAAAGAAAATCTTTAAATGATGTTGAAAATATGCAACTGAGATTTTTTTTTTTTTAATATTAAGGAGCTGTTCCTGTGAATTTCAGGAGAAGTCATCAACTATGAAGTGGGTGAAAGACATGATATTGTAGCTGCATTACAGGTGACTAAATCTAATCGGTTAAAAAAAAACACGGTAATAAAAATAAAAACTTCTGTATTCATGGTAGAAGAGAATTAATCTAATGTCCCTTTTTTTGCACCAAACAAAACGATAATTAACAATCATTTTTACAGGAGGACTGTTTCTGCTGAAAACTACATTATAGTGTGTAAAAAAACTGCATTAAATGTTTATCTGCTTTTATGGATTCTTAATAGCACGGGTTGCAGAAAAGTGTTAACCTATTTTTTTAGTCTTTACATCGCTCGTTTCTGATCTGAGAGAAATGTAATTTACCACTAGGTGGCACTGCAGGAGCTTTTATCTCACGAGCAGGTCAGTCAGAGTCTACACTCAAACTGCCACTTTTATATCGAGGTTGAATTATTATTTAAAAGACAAATCTAATTAGTTTGAGAGTGATTTTAATCATACAACTGTTAAAAAGTATTTGTGAGTTAATGACAACGTTTTTTGTTGATATTTGGCACATCTTGCTCAGTCTGAGAGCAGCAACGTGTTTAAATTTGTAACTTGTTTAAGTCATCTTTCCATTTCCAAAGAACTACTCCTCCAAGAATTTAAATCACACATATTTTTTTTGTCCAGAGCGCTCTTTCCTCAGATCCCCCGTCCAATGTTGATTTTATTTCAATTCTCACCTTCATTCACACAAGTCATAAGGTTTTGAGCCATTCATTTGTGACTTTTTGCTCGAATCAAAGGACCATAAAAGCATAAAAAGCTCAATTTGGTAATTTCACTCAGAACAGGACCTCATTCAGGACTCTGTGTGTTTCAGAAGCCGCTTCAGGCGCTTCAGATTTTAGATTGTAAAACTGAAGAGCTAATCTGGCCTCAGTGACCCTCGAGCCTAAAGCTAATTGCCCTAATCTGATTATGCAACACCCCACCCAAAAGACACGGGGTCGCCAGCAGACACCTCTGGATCCTTGCGGACAGTTTCCCACGTGTCAGCTCATGTCTCATCTTAATGGGGATTCAATGGTTAAAATCAGATAAGATTATTTGTTTAAAAAACCCTCTGCTGGCCTGATCTGCTTGAATCATTGCTAAATTATAGATGAAAATTATCTGAGCTGCAGCGTGGTTTTACACTACTGTACTCTATAGTCTTCTGTTGTGTTTGATCCAGAATTGTGGCTATTTGAGAAAATTGCCCCATACATGCCTGAAAAAAATGGGGAAGAAGTTAATCTCTGATTTAAATAATGGGACGCTTACTCAAGGGAACTGGAGGGATTTTCTTTATGCGGGTGTGTCTCTCAGTCCGCCACAGGAAAAAAGAGGGGTTTACGTTGGCAGCTTCTCTGCATATTTGTGTGCAGGTTGTGTGAAAACTGACATTTTGCACCCACAAAGAATTTAGCTGGAAGTCGGCCACAATCAAGAATTCCACAAGTCCTCGGCTGCATAACTGGGTCACTGAATTACTAAACCAGCCAGGGAAGTCTCTGCACAGGATGAAGGAGAAGCCAAAGTATTTTGGGGGGAATCCAGTTGTGAAAGAAAGGGATGAGCTCTGCCTCGCATCAGCATCATCCCACATGGGCCGGGATTGGTGCAGAGGAGGACGGGAAACATCTGGTGGACATTTTCTAGAAAATGAAACACAATAACAGCGACAAGGAGGGTGTTGGTTAAATGAAAATAAGTTTTAGTATAGTCTCACATCCGTTTGAATGTGGGAGTTTGAATGGGAGGAAAACATTTGTGTTTAGGATTGTGAACAGTGATGATGGTTTTGATGGTGTAGATACTGTGCACATTTCTGTTTTTTTATTTTGCAGTCCATCTAATCACATTCCTGCAGGAGATTTTATTTTATTTATTTATTTATTTTTTTTATCCAAGGCGTGAACTCGAAGACGGTTTGTTTCGTGGAAAAACCTTGAGGATGGCCAGATGATCCATTTGGCTTCTTGTTTACTTTTTATTGCTAATCCCAGTGGATATAAATCACACGCAGAAGAATTCGTGCATGCGAGGAGCTCGGCTATTAAAAATGGAGTTGCTGCAGTTGTTGCTGTGTCGTCGTCTCCCACCCCCCCCCCCCCCCCCCACCACCAACACTCACTTGCCCTTTACAGATCAGATGACTGGATCGAGCAAAGCCTCACTTGTCATCTGTTACCTTATTTATACGAAAAGATTTCAACCAGAAAAATAGGATGCAAAACATAACCTTTTAGTGGAAAGCTACATTTAATACACATTTAAAGTGAGTTTTACATGAAAATCAACAATAAATAGAAATTATTTTTAATGCATAGGTGAGTTGTCAGAATAGACAGAGAATGCAGAAAACAGCTGATCTGCCTCAGAGTAAAAGCAGCATTGCACAACTCACTTCCTTTTTTATCTTTGCTGATCAGTAACAAATTCACCCTCATCAGACTTCAGCGGTCGATGCAACTCATGCCTGAAGATGTTTTTATTGACAAAATATGATGTAACACGTTCTCAATAAGCCAACCAACGACAGTGTGAAGCAGACAGGCTTCTTCATTTTAAAGAAATATGACGTGGATTACTTTTCTTTTTTTTTTTTTAAAGCAACATAGCCTGAAGAAGCATTATTAATCCACATGTATGCCATGTTTTTACATCTGCAAAATGTTAAAACTTTTCTCAGTATTTGCTTACAGCCCAGTATCACGCCAACGTGTGTCAGTGTCACGTTTTGCCTCACTTCAAGTGTGATAAGTACTCTCGGGTATGATCCAGAGATTGGTTGGATGGATGGATCAAACCCGGGAGACCAGAGTTTAAATCCAACAGAAAGCAAAGTGGATTTCTTTAAATAAATCTTACCCTAACCAAGTAGTTTGGTGCCCAACCTGCTTTTCCTAAACCTATCAGGCAAAACTGACACAGTTTACAGAGTTTGGGGTGATACTCGGTTACGCAACATCTGCAGGCTGCGTGCAGGAGATTGTGTTTACTTTATTGACATTCAAATGAAACCGCTGTTTCCCTAACGTTCACAAAACCACGAGACTCAGACTGCTTTTAAGTGCTGAGCTCTGCATGCCGGTCATCCTCCCTGACCTCTTTCCTACTTGCGTGCTGCAAAAAAATGTAGCATTTCTTAAATAATAATGACAGAAAAAAAAAAAATGCCAGTGGAGAACAAGTAACAGTTACTTTTCCCCTCAACATATATGTTGTAGAAACCTCAGAAACAGCTTTCATCGGATTGCTTCATAGTTCTGGATGTTTGATGTGTAAATTATTAGTGGTGTTAGGTGTGAGCCGGTGAGAGGATTGTTGTATGAATAAGGAACTTGTGACTCCGTCTCTCTCTCTCTGTCTGACCCAGTATCTGGCTCTGCTTGTTTTAAAAGGATTATAAAATGGTGGTTTATTTGTAAAAATTCCAAATAACCAGGCGGCCTGCTATTTGTCGGAATCTGGACCAGTCACGCACCCCCCCCCCTCCCCCCCCCCTCTCTGCCGCCCTGCAGCCCGTCTCTCTGTGCCAGCTGCATGAATACGGAGCTTTGAGTTTTGCGGCTGAATGAGACCGGAGGGGGAAAAAAAAAAAAAAACAGACGAATGCGCGTGCCAACGCTGTTGCCCACGAACCGGACGTGCTGCTCAAAGGCATCGCAGGCCCGTTGTATGAGGGTAAGTCTGTGTTTGTCATACGTCTGCTGAGAGTAAAAGACGGTGTGCAGACTGCTGACACAGCCTGGCAAAAAAAAAAAAAAAAAAAAAAAAAGAGCCCGGGGGTGGGGGGTGGCGCGAGGAGTGCATGATGCCCACAAAGTGCACGTTAGTATTCTCTGCTAGTAAACTCCAGTAATGCATATGTTTGCTTTTAGAGAAGAGCTGCGCGAGCTCCAGCTGCAGCAGTGACAAGGTCAAATGGTCACCAAGTCGCAGTGCGCTGGACGTGACTGGCCCATCGCGTTTCCACGGAGCTGAAAGTGCGCGTGGCTCGGGGCATTTACTGAAAGCTATACTTGACTTTTGATATCAGACAGTCTAAATGCATTTGTGCGGCTGCTTTAAGAATCCACATTGGGACTTGGGATAGTATCTCTCTGTCAATAATCCTGCATCCATGTTGTGATAGCTGCAGAGGACGTTAAAAGATGACAAGTCTGTGGATTCAAAGGTGCTGCGGGTCAGAGGATGAGATTTATACACAGTCTGAGTTGAGGCATCACAGCAGGGGAAAGTGTGAGAATATAGATCCTACACACACACACACACACACACACACACACACACACACACACACACACACACACACACACACACACACACACACACACACTGTCCACAGCAGGAGATAACATGAAAGAGCTCTGAGAATAGACCCACTGAGCTAAAAACACTACCGTATCATGTAAACAATGATTTGTTTCATTGCACACACACTTTTCCAAACTCCTCTCTCCTCAGTGTGCTTGATACAATGTTGGTGGACTGTGTTTCGCAACTTTTGAAGTTGCTTGCTTATCAGTGGTCCCGGGGCTTTGAGAAAGCTGCTATTCTCACAGTGATAAGCTGCTCTGTTGATGTCAGTTTTCACCTGCAGCGAGCGCTGCTGGGTTCGTAAGGAGGAGAGAGTTTAAGATGCTCCGCTCAGGTCCAATAAGCTGCTGTAGCCAGAGCTGAAACATGTGTCAATAATCCGTTAATCATTAGTACAATAGATCTTAAAGATTTGCTGCTGTTCTCAATCTTGTGTCGTAAACTGAATCCATTTGGATTTTGACTTTTGTTTAGACGAATAAGAAAGTAAAGACAAGCTTGTGTTGTAGAAACTTAGTCCTAATTTTCTGCCATTGAATTGACTAAATAAAAAAATAAAAAAGAATGGTCACAATCAAAACAGCATGTGGAAGTTATCATATACCACCAGCCCAAACCCACATAACCCTGATGACATCACTATGACATCATCAGGGGTTATTTTCTTGGATTTCTCCTTTTCCAGAGGAACAAAAACCTCTGTAGGTGGGGGCGATCAAAAAGTTCAGAGACTGCTCCAGTTGCATGCCAACAGAGTGTGGCATCACGACGGGCAAAACCAAAGAAGGTGCATCGGGCCAGGCGCCAACCAGGTGCTGATTTTAATAAAGCAACGAACCGTGGAATACTCCCTCATGAAGATTTCATCTCCACTTCGGTCACAGTGCTCCATTTGCTCCCAATGGGAATAGTCTCTGAACAGTTTGATTGGCTCTCGTATACTATTTTTCACAGGCTGAGTAATAGTTTCTGTTCCTATAAACTGCCGTGTATGTGCAAAATCAGTAGAGTTCCACTTTAATCAGTTATTCTGAAAAATGAAAGGGGAGATTAACTGTTAATGACAGGAACCCCATGTGACATCCCCGACTGCTTTCTGTCGTAATTTTCTTAAGTGGCCGAAGAGTATAGAAAGAAGTTGGACATGTCACGTGAAAGCGCCTTTGTATGGGACTCTGAACCTCCTACTAGCTTTGTACTCAGCCTCCAGCGCTGCCTTAACCATAACCCAGTTGCACTGTCACTTTCTGCTGCTCTCTCAAACACTTGATCTCCCACCAGGACCGTGTGTGACCGTGAGACAATTAGACGGCTATTCTTAGAAGGCCCAATCTGAAAACCAGACAAGGGCAACAGCACGTACTGTAAGTATGCAGCAGGGTAACATGATGCACCAGTGAAACCAGGCGACCAAAACTGGATCATGAAATTCGTCATTGTGTTTACAACCCTCTGATGCCCTGGATACTGATGATCCATCATAACGCAAGAGCAGGCACGTAGACATGAGTAGACTGGGTATTGTTGGACCTTTTGTGGGATCTTATTATTCGTGTTTTTGTGGTTAATCTTTTAAAATTGTTGAAGTTCTGAGTAGATTCCATCACGGCTTTGGTTCAGACTGATACACTTCAACAAGTTTGTCAACGATTGACATGAACTGTCAGATGTTCATGGAGTCCAGAGGATCAACCGTGTTTTGTATTTCCTGCGTGCGTGCGTCCGTGCGGTCCGTTCAGATGTTTAGGTTGCATTGTATTCTTCATGTAAACTGACCTGAAGCCTTAAAGACGGAGAGAAGAAAGGAACAAGTTGAATTTAGAGAGCTCCTATATAGTCATCGGGAATAAAATGCTGAGGTAAAAAAAATCTCTGAGGTAAAATACTTAAACATATTTGTTCAGAAAGTATGTCATGCGACAGGTCAGTTTAATGTAAACACACTGGAATGTGGTCTCATTAACTTTCGTAAGAACATAATCTCAGGTTTGTTTTTACATCTTGGATAAAGCATCTTATACACACACACGAGTTTGTTGAGTTTAAAGGAGGCAAATTGGGGTCAGTTTGGTTTTTATCAACAAATATTCACACAGATTTATATTCACCACAATGTTGATGAATATGATATGTTTATGATAAAAGGAACGACGTCGTCTCATAATGTTTCTGCATGAAGACTGGGAGGGTCGGAAAGCCATTTTTCATCAAGGGATGAATGTTATGATTACATAACTTTCCCATGTTGGTTCAGGAAAACTCCTCGCAATAATCAAAAACATATGTTTGCCATTTTAAACGTTCAAATATCATAGGAACATTGTTATACTGCCAGCAGCTTTACGTCTGATGCTATTAATGTATTGTCCATAAAGTAAACCGCGTGAAGACATTCAGTATCAGAAAATAATTTCACTTAATCACACGACTAATCAGAGTGTCTGACTGATGTTGAACCTCAAATTCAGGAGGAAGAATTTTAGCTTTACAGACTTTGAGGAGATATCCTCATTTTGTTTGTATGTATTTTGTAGGAAGCATACGACCATCATGCATTACTTATAATTAGGCTACTTTAAGAGACGCACGTTTTGAAAAGATCAAATTTAGCACATGGATTAAATCCACAGAGGGCTTGATTTAATATAAACATGTAAATTGACAAGCATGTATTTAAGAGACTTGCCGTTGCCTCATGTTGGACTGCTGTTCTCTTCTATTTGTTGTTAGTTGTAAATACCAGCGCCGTCAGGTTTTCATGTGTAAACTTAGGTTTCACCTTTTATTGTGTTGTATAATGACCTCGGAGCCACGCGGGGACACGGCTAAAAGCAGCACAGTGACTGATAAATAAATATTGTCATTATTGTGTCGTTAGCTGTGTTTTATAAGAAGTATGAGAAAATTCTAATGTTACAATATTCTTCAGGAGACATGTGGAACTTGAACTTTTTCATGATCTGTTTGTTAGACTTTCATTTCAGAGATGTGGATTTTGTGGTCGGTGACACGTTTCACACGTGTTCTGTCTTTGGGATCTTCTGTACATGTAGCAGATGCATCTCATTTAATCGTATAAGTGTCACACTGCAATGCAGTACTCATGCAGCTGAGGGGATCTAGTGTCAGCCTCTGAAAGTGCTTTACCTCAGCCCCTAAAAAAAAAACTGGGAACCTTAGGAGCAGTGTAAAGGTCTAATGAGGGGACATTCATAATTATTGTTTCCTTTAGAACTGTTTGGCCCCAAATTAGTACCAGAGAAATGGTTTCTGTTTAAAAAGGCAAACTCAGTGAACATGAATGTGGTTGATGTGGGTCTTTCAGCCAATTACACATTTTATTTTCTACAAATTGTGCACAGGAAACTATCTGACTGTAGTAGTTTGTAAATATGTCCTCGTAGATAAATATTTTTGTATTAATCACTGACTTCTTCTCATTATATGTTCCTTTTGTTTGAGAAAGGTCTCTGGATCTGATGGCTACAGCAGATGGCCTTTGAGTTACAGTAAGTGGAGAGGGTTGAAAACAGTCAGGGTCTAATTGGCCGGTGTCAGTAGGACTGAAAAGTACTACCGGTGCGTCTCACGTAGGAGCAGAGAAAGAACAATTGAGTAATGGGTTTCGAATGGGCAAACAGGATGTTGAATTCTCATAACAGAAGACGTGGTGATGGCAGCCTTCCAAAATCTTATAAAAATAAGACCTTGCCCCCAGTTGCCTCTGTTTGATTATTTTCCGTATCGGGACAGTCCAGCAGGATGGCTGTCAACATCTGATAAGATAAAAGGACGGACGAGGATGAGGACGGAAAAAGACGACACGTTAGAACGAGTATCAAATAGACAAACTTCACCGAGCATTTCATTACATTACATTTCATTTAGCTGATGCTTTTATCCAAAGCGACTTACAATAAGTGCATCTCAACCATGAGGGTACAAAACCCAGAACAACAAGAATCATCGAGCAGAAGAGTCGATCTATAGATGGTCACGAGCTGACTGCAAAATTTAGGGCCAAGAATCTGGGCAGCTGCGACTGTCATCGGGGAATTCAGATTTCCTGAATTGATTTAACAGGTGATGTTATGTACGTGGGGATAAGAAAACATATGTGGCCGCTGGCAAACACAGATTCAGGCAAACATATAACGCATAGCACACTTCAGCCTATGGTAAATCTGATTTGTGTGAGTAGTACAGGAATGAGCTGACACGCATGAAACCTCTGAAAACCACAGATGTACACTTGTACAGACTGTACCATGATAAAAAAAAAAAAAAAACTGCTTAACAAGCAGTTACAAAAGTTGCTGTTGACACTAAAGAGATAAATGTAACTATACTGTATTCGAACGTTAGGGATGCTGCAACGTTTCTTTGGTGGGAAAAGACAAAAGAAATGTGTGCCAACATTAAAATTTAAACTGAAACTTATTTTGCAGCAGCTTATCTGAATAACTGTAATGTAATTTATGACCTTATTTGTGTTACAATGTTTCGCAAAAACTGGAAACAATCAAGTGAATCAACCAAGTCCAAGTTACTTTCATAAACTGGATCTCTTGTTATTTGTTGTTGCGTGTTTAAACCCACAAACTGCAGGTGTAACTCTGTAACTGAACCACATGACAAAACTAACATGAGCTAACATATAACCTGTTTAGGGAAATGACCAATAGAGTTTATTTCAAATCCAATCAAGTTATCTGATCTGAATCTTGATAAATGTTCTTTGATAATAATGTAAATCTAAAACATTTCAATTTACATTTCACAAAAATAACACAACATACCTTAAATAAAACAATTTTAAAATGATGTGGAATGAATAAAAAAACATCAATTAGATTTTCATATCTAGATGGTAGCAGGTCAAATACCTTCCTCTAAAACTGTCATCTTTGGAAGTTATGGTTGCTTTTGATAGTACAATGAGTTGTTGTTTCTGATGTTGTTTGCTTGTTGTCTTTACTATCAAGTTTAAGTGAGGCTAACAGTTACTAAGAAAACTAGTAGTTTGAGCTAAATTCGCTTACGTCATAAAAAAAAAAATCTCTTCTTTGTCATTTAGGTAGTAATGTTCAGTCCTTACTAATACAAAGGAAATTACTCGAGGCTGAAATATCAACCGGTTCAAATAAATCCCTGTCGAAACTTTGTTCTGGCGCATAGAGGAATTTCTAAGGAAAAGGGACTGGCAGGCCTGAAGGGCGCCACTTTTATAACTTCCTTGAAGAGTAGTGAAGGTCACCGCAGTGAGTTGGGGGATTGTTTTAAAGTAAAACAAGGCGGGGAGACTTGATTTAACAATACGTTTCTAAATACCACCAGGGAATGCATTACAAGCCCTGAAGTGAAGCATCTGCTGGGACATCACTGACTGCAGTGTAGCCAAAGGTTAAACAGACTCAAGAGGGTTTTTTTTATTGCTTACTGCATTAACTTTCTGTTCATGTGAGTCAGCGTGGATTTGATATTTAAAGATGGGTTCAGACAACATGATATTTGTATCTGATAGGATGGTCAGTGTCTCAGATTAGGCCATTATGAAGTCCTGAGTTCTGTACAAGAGGACACCGCGAGTTAGCATGTCTGAGTTGGATGAAGAAAAGTGCTTTGGGCTCCTCTTGATCAATGTCGCAGACAGTGAAGGTAACATACCTAAAATGTCCATAAACCATGACCATAAATGTCATCTATAATAAGCCAAGTTCCAATTTACTATCTTTAATTTGATTTAAAAAAAAAAAAAAAATCGTTTTGCTTTTTGAATATATGAAATGATGTCATTGTGCTGTTCAATCATTTATTTGACCGAAATAATTTTAAACTGGTCAGAACTCTCTAGCTTCACATGATTGAATTATCTTATCTCCATTCAAGTAAGCATAGGGCTGAAGTGGAAGTTACACGGGTGGGCCAGCATAAGTCTCTGCTGCACAGGCTCTGCCTGTAGAGCATGCTCAGTACGTGCCTCGTCTGGCCAGTGTGGGAATATCTCATCAGACACAAGTTATATAGTATAGTGTCTTGTCTTGTTGCTAGGATACAGTCAGGGATAGTGAGAGTTGTTAAATTCAAGTTGTCCATAGATTTTTATTCCCTTTTGTCCAGTATGTTGTGATTGTAAACTCTTAACTACTTGCCACAAAGTGTTGCAGAGGAGTGCTGCCATTTTAAATGTCATGTTTTAATCTGTTGATATGGAGGATTCAGTACCTTTAGTTTTGGGTGTAGTTTAGTTTGTATTGTGATTTCATTTTAATTTAGGGACTTTTGGTTTGTTGTCTTGACACGGGTTTACCTTGAAGTTTTTTTTTAAATTTAGCAATAAAAAAAGACTGAAATGCCTAACTTGACCCCTCAAATATCTTTAGTGAAAACCTTTTATTTGTTCACTCTGATCCACTCTAAGTGATAAAACGATCAATTGTCGTTCCCAAATTCACATAGTACACATTGAATTCAAGCATAGCAGCGCGGAAATGTAGAAATGAAAGGAATGCACACTCACATAATCTTCCTCTTCATCCTCAGAACAAAATCTGAACTGTTAATGTAACGCACACGGGGTTAACAGAAGACTCAATATGCTCTGGACCAGTGTCTAGATTGGTAAGGGAGAGATTGTAAGGAGATAACAGACACAATAATCAACTGGAGCCGTAGGCTTACGTTCAATTGTAATTTGTAATAACTTTAACAAACAATAAAACATTAAACTATTTACACTCACAGTTTAGGTTCAACATATGCAATACTTAGTGCACAACAATAACTGCTTTAGCAGCTCGAAAACATAACACTCATGAACTTGTTATCAATATCACAGGTGATGAAAGAAAATTGTTGCTCGGTTCACTTCCAGGCTTCTGAAGTTCCTCTCTGTGTTTGTCTGGTTTTGGTATTGGTAGTATCAGATTTTGATAATGCGTGTTTCTGTCATCTCATGTGATGGTGCAAACTGAAAACAGATTTCATCATCCTCTTCAGCTGAATTGTAGCCTTCCGGTTGGATTGCACTTTGTCGCGTCTGTGGCGTCTGAGGCTTACTGGTTCCTCTTCCTCTACTTGTGAATGGAAGCCACAAAGGGGCAAGAGATGTCTACGGAGCGTTCGCCGTGGTCCATCACCTTTCTCTGGTTTCAGAGTATATACGGGCATGTCTCCCCGTTGCTTGGTGACCAGGTATATTGTTGGTTCCCATCGGTCAGCCAGTTTGTGTTTGTTTCTGAGACGGAGATTGTGGACTAAGACCCGGTCCTCAACATCTAACGTGGACTCACGGATAACTTTGTCAAACCTTCTCTTGTTCTTTTCCGCCACTTTACTAGCATTCTTGACAGCTACTTGGTAGCTTTCCTCAAGATGGCCTTTCAACCTTTTCACATACTGCGAATGTGAGAGGGGCTGTTTGTTGGTGACAGGTAGTCCAAAGGCTATGTCTATTGGCAGCCGGGGTTGTCTTCCAAACATTATTTCATATGGGGAGAAACCTGTGACATCATTCTTTGTGCAGTTATATGCATGTGTGTGGGGTTTGACAAAATCCCACCAATGGGATTTCTCTTTGTTCTTTAAAGTACCCAAGTCCATGCAGACGAGCTCCATCGGCCTGGATGTCTGTATGTTCACAAGTTGAGCTGCCTTATCAGGGGGTGCTTTTCTGCTAACACACCTCTCACAAGCTTTCACTTTACCATCAATGTCTGCGGACATCTCAGGCCAATAGAAGCGAGACCTCACAAGTTCTAGTGTGCGCTCAATCCCTAGATGGCCCCTTTCATCATGAAGGTTCTGAAGCACGATGGGCCTGAGGACTTCGGGAAGAATTAGCTGCATCAAGGTCTCTGCTCCAGATAGACGCTTTCGGTAGAGAAGATCATCATGAACCTCCAGACGCTTCCATTCTTTTAAGACCAAGTGGAGACCAGGGGAGTTGGCTTTGAAATTAGCAGGTAGGTTGTTTCCTGCTTTTAACAGGCTAATAACTTTGCCGATCACAGGCCTTGCATAGGCCATCACACGTGTGTTTCCATCCTGTTCCTGGTACAGTTCTCTTGGAGTGTACTAGAAAACACAATTAAATCATCCAGGAAGACGAGGACCTCTTTCAAATTGATGTCCTTCATGCACTTTTCCATGAGCCTTTGAAAAGTACTCGGGGCATTCGATTGAATTCATAGAACCCAAAGGGGCACACAAAAGCTGTCTTTGGTTGGTCTGCGTCATTCATTTCGATTTGATAATATCATGATTTGAGGTTCATCACAGAGAACCATTAAGATCCAGCAAGAGCTGAGAAGGACTCTTCTAGATTTGGAAGAGCATAGGCATCACGGATGGTCTGCAGATTTAACTTCCGATAATCCACACAAAGTCTGACATCACCATTCTTTTTTCGCACTACCACAATAGGTGACGAAAATGGGGATTTGGACTCGCTGATGACGCCAGCATCAAGGAGAGCTTGAAGATGCTTTTTTACTGCTTCAAATTCTTGAGGGTGAATGGGTTGGGTTACATTAACATCAGAAAAAAAAATACTAAATTTAATGAGCACGCGCCGGAGGCAGGTTAAGAACTGGCCAAAATGAATGATGTGACCTCCAGCTCTGTTTCAAAAACCTTTTTTCAGTTTCGTTCACATCATATGAATGATCACACTTGCTTGCGCTCGCTGAAATACATAATGAGGTTGTTGATAGATGAAAAAGACAATAGATGTTATTGAACTTTATTTACTAGGCAAGCACCTAAAAACAGAGATGGATGCATCTGAGAAATGGAGCAATAAACATTTCAGTTACAAATGATAGGGTCATAAACCTCAAATGTAATATCACTGTGAGGATCCCGTCATTTCTTAGATTAGCTTTTGCCCAAAGTTATCCTTCTCAACATTTAGCACATACCATGTTACTGATAAAGGAGGAGTGCAAGTAGGAGTGAATTCAACACGCTAACGTGATGTTTTCTTTAGGATTTGGGGGGATTTTCATGGCTGCACAGAAGAATGTGAGCAACAAGTCATCACAAGTGCAGAATTTTGGGACTAATGGCAGTTTTTAAGCTGCTGGACTTCAACTAAAAAGGTGAATCCCTTAATGGACGGTTTCAAATATCACTCTTGTCCGTGAACACACTTATTGGATGACAGGAATGCATTGTTTTGCGGACATTTCAGGGATTTCAAACTAGTGCGTGACCCCGGCTGACCACTCACACTCTGTTGGGAATTTTAAGGAGCTACTAAGGTAAAGATGGAGAGGGCTTCTCTCACAAACCTCCATCAGGAGTTTTCTTCAATCCGCACTTTAATCCCCCACAACAGAGCCTGGCCTAGAGTTTTGTAATCCCAAATGGGATTTCCTTCACTGTTTCTGTGTCTCCCGCTTCATTTAGGGGTTGAAGAGGCCATCCATTGGAATTCCTCTTTGGACCGCTTGGCCTCTTAAATCTCAGTATGTGGTCAGAAAGCCACTTCCAGCCCATTCATGTCATGCCCTCCTCCTCTCCCTGAGCGCGCCTCTTATGCCACAAACTTCACAGGATAGTCTCGAATTAGACACGTGTGATGTTTATTTGTTTGTAAACTTCTGTTCTAAAAATGGCATATCAGAGAACCGTCCGGGTTCAGCGGGAAGTGACGGGGTTTCAAGGTATTCATCTGACAATGGAAACGCCTACAACCATGCGACAGAGAGACGACCATTGATTGTTTTTTCAGGTTCTTCTCAACAATATGAAATACAGGATTTAATATCAGGTTGATTTTGCAGCTTGTTCCTCTTGTGCAGGTTAAAACGGATTCTTTTGCTTTCTGGCAGATGGTGCACATGTGACTTACAGAAATCAGTTAGCGGCACAGACCTCAGCGACGCACACCTGTTGAGCTACAGTTGAGACTCGCTGCCTTCAAATGGAACTCGTTAACTCGTGGTCACAACATGGTACGTGTGCATCAGTGGCACCGGCAGGAGCTTATTTCGTAATACGCACCAGTAACGCCTGCCAATTTGTAGTCTACCTTTGGCTGCAGTGCTCTTCAAGCGCAATGTTTTCGGTGACAGTTTAAAAGAGTCGTGAGCTATCAGGAGCTCATGTATGACTTCAGGAAGACTTTCTTGCACACCGGAGACTTCACTGTCGTATCTGTGCATTTGCTCTGTAATCCACATCTGCCGATTGTGATAGATATATAGCTTCCCATCTTGTGCGCTTGTGGTTTTGAGTCACAGCCTTTTTATGTAGGTTATCTTTTTTTAAATTTTATTACTTTTTTTAAAAAAAAATTATGTCTTACTAAAAAAAATATTATTTCTACCCATCACTTACATCTATTTCATTTGGTTGCTTAATTTTCCAAAGAAGACATGCTGGGATTTGGTAATCTTTTTGTCCAATGATGCTCCTTGACATTTGTGATATGTCTTGTGAGGGGCGTTTGGGGTGAGGGCAGGAGCCCAAGAAAAATATATGCACCAGGCCGGGGCCAATCATAATTATGTAATGCTGAACCATAAAACTCTGATCAGCCCATTTGCTTCATAACATTAGTGAGTTGATGGAGCCCCAAAAAAGATAGGATCTGTTGTTAACATTATATTTTTTTAAGAGTGAATGTAAAAAAATAAAATCATAGCCTAAAAAAAAAAAAATGATTTAAGAAAATTCAGAGGTCCTGAGTAACATAAGAGAGTAATGCTCACACGGACTCTTCTCGGGAACACGGTAAATACGACCTCATTTAAATCACCTGCAGTCATCTTTCCTACATTTACTGTCAATTTTGTAATTTCTGGATGGATGTTTCGCCTTTGTCTGATGAAAGCGGTCTCTCAGAAACCATAATGTCTCTTTTTTCCTTGACTATATTTCACTGCTTCCCCCGTTTTCTCTTATTTTCTTTTTCCCTCTCTGTCTCCTCCATGGAAAAACCAAGTCAAGTTTGTGGCCTGCAGCACTGAGACGCTGCAAACTGACTTTCCCTATTGGCCACACAAGCCAGTAAACAAGGCTCGGAGGAATGCAGAGAGTAGGGAGACATATTTAGCGAAATGAAATAAATACATTGGATGGAAATGAAGTGTAGTTTTGTGTCTTCAGTTCACACCAGCTGAGAGAGACAGTGGTCCCTCAGTCCTCTGTGGCTGAACTCCTCCTCGTTGGGTTTTGGTTTAGCGAAGGAAGCAGCCAGACTAGCGCCCCGTCACAGATGGTCTCTGTCCAAAACCACAGCAAGCTGTTTTTAGACAGGAGGGGAGACAGGGTGTGGATGACTGCGTACCTACCACAACTATATGAGTAAACAGCAGAGGCCAGAAGCTTATTTTGTTCAGACTCGCACACGGCACACAAAAAAATGTCCATAAACAACGCCTCGGCACGGCAGTTCAGACGGGCCCACGTGTTATGATGAAATTATACATTGGTGTCACTTCTCGCAGGCACTCAACAAAACAAGCTGTGTTCGAAAAGAAATTCGAAGAGAAAATTGTGACATTTTACTTTGTATTTTTTTCCCCTGAAAGATTTTGAGCTGGACACTGTGTTACATAATAGCATCAATTGATTACACATTTTCCCTGAAGTAAGTCATTTGTTCCATCCTGTGAAAAGAACAAGAATTGGATATTTGTCATTTCTCTTCGTGCAGTCACACAGTGCCTCCCAGACACTTGCTTCCTTATCTGGGCTGTTTTGTCCTTTGCGACATGCCACAGATTGTTAAACACGAACAGCATTAACCTTCAGCCTGAATTAATGTGAGAAAACTCTACGGGTATGAATAATGCAGCAGATGCATGATTTACGGTACAGTTTGAAGACAACTCCCTCCGTGCCTGTTTATCCACGCTCTTTACAGTCGCACGAACCATTGTGTTCAACTATAATTTTCTGTCAATCATCTCTCATGTCTCACTCATCACTTATTATCTCATTTCAACTCGGTTCAGCAAATTCTTCTTTTCCAACGAACCAAACATGTTAAGCATCCAGGAAATGGTTTTCTTAAATGAGAAACTGATTGTATTCATTGATTTCAGTGCACAATAATCAGTAATGCTTTATGCCAATATTGGATCTTGATGTTGTTTTTCCATGTGATGAAATAGCTTGATATGTCTGGTTTTTGCCAGATTAGCCAAAAACAGTCCAATGATTTAACCTATAAATAGTTTTTCAATAGTTTACCATGTCAATATATGTGACTATATAACATAAATATTAAAAAAATGTCCATGATAGAGAGTTTTATATACAGTATGAGTCCAAAGTTTGGACACATCAAAGGTTTCTCTTTATTTTCTACATTATTGAACAACACAACAAAAAAAAGATAAATCTTATATTTTATATTGCTCAGTGTTGAAAACTGTTTCCTTTGCCAGCACCTGGCGATATCAAATGTTCTCTATCGCATTATAATCTTAATGTTTTCGAAATCAGTTGTGTTCTGTCGAGGTAGTTATACAGCAAATTGCCCTATTTGACTATTGTAGTAATCTATAGTAATACATAGTAATCTATGTAGATATCTATAATATCTCAGAAATCAACAATTAACAGCATCTCCAATTAGAGCCAGCGTCAATGCTCTTCGCAGTTCAAGCAGCAGAAACATCTCAACATCAACGGTGTCAATGCTCATGGTGGCACTGCTGCAAAGAAACTACGACTGACAGAGACCAAGAAGAAGAAGTGAACTGCTTGAGTAATTCAAGGAATGGAGATTAGACCGGTTGAAATCTGGATTTTGGAATCCAAAATGGGCAATTTTGGTTCCATGTCCTTGTGAGACAGAGACAAGGTGAAAGGATGGTATCTGCATGCGTGATTTCCCTTGTGAAGCCTGGAAGAGGAGGTCTGATGGTGTGTGTTTGTGTGTGGGGGGGTTTCTGGTGACATTGTTGGAGATTTTATTCAGAATTCAGGCTCTGTGATGCAGGAGAGTGACCTGGCCTCCACATTCACCAAACTAAACAGTGTTCAGATGGTTTGGGATGAATTGGAACAAAGAGTTAAAGAAAAACAGCCAATAAGTGCTCAGCATGTGTGGAAACTCAATACTTGATGGAAAAGCTCCAGTTGATGACCTCATGCACAGCTACATTGTGTGTCTAAACAAAAACACGAGATATGGAGTCAATTATGAACAAAATATGGGATAATCTAGTTTGCAATCACTCTGTCTAACCACCATTTCCAGTTAGTGAGCTCTGAATCACAGTAAACTGCACCTTTGATGTCCCTCATTAAGAGTGAGTATCTATGGTTGTGTCAGTACTAATGTTATGTCATGAACAAAGACATGAACCAAAATACTACTAACCTTTCTCCTCCTCCTCAGGGACTTCAGGGACAATCTGAATTGCGAGTTCACTGAAGTTGAAACAATTAATTGGGATGCCATTGCATGTAGTGGAAGAGATACTTGCTTTAGAATTTTACTTGTGTAAAAGTGCAATATCCAAATAAAATTAAAGTTCCAAAAGTACTCAGTTGGGCTCATTTTAATGGCTTTATTCTACTTGGTAGTTTGCTAATTTTCTCCTGAAGTGGTGAACTCTTGTTATTTTCCTTTGGCTGAATAATAATACATTAGAATTCATTTGCTGATTACAGGCTATGTTGTGTTATTAATCTTACCTGCAAACTAAGTAGTTGTTAAAAGTGTTGGGTAAATATAGCGGGGTATGAAGTACAATATTTTAATCTGATGTGTATAAAGTATAAAGAAGCTGAAAAAGTACCACAAAATACATTGGTACAGCACTTGAGGAAAGTTTTAGTCACTGGCTCTAAAAGGCTTTTTTTTTTAAAAATTATTTGTTCTGTTCTGGCTCACCTTAAGTTTTTAACAATATTTTAAAAAAAATTTACACTGGTGTGTGGCAATAAAATACAAAGTCATATTTTATATTTGTAGCTAAAATATTTGTTTACGTTATTCAACTTAAATTGTATTGAAAAGAGTCTACGTGGAGCCGTGGGCGCGATTGAAACTGTTTTTTACGAGGACACTTGAATGGATCGGCTGTTGCCCCTCGTCCTCTGCGCTGAGGACACAGAAGCAACAAGACTCTCCACAGGCTTGAAACAAGGTAAGAAGACGTCTCACTGTAGTTCATTAACGCAGGTGTAACGTGACTCAATGCCGCTGTTTGATCACAATCTGTTTCAGTTTGTTTGCTGCGTAAAACTGACCGTCAAAGGCGAATTTACCGTTACAACGTTTAACTTGTCACAGACGCATCGCTTTTTGGTCGTTTTTTTTTTTTTCCTGTGTTCATTTGACGAGTCCGTTCCTCGTTTTGATGTCTTTGAATGGCACAGAAACGATGATTTATGGTACAATATAACATGCCTCCTTTTTTATTTTTTATTTTTTTTTTAATTGAAACTGGGAATTAAATTTAGCGCCAATTTCAAGCGTGGTCAGATCAGTCGGCGAGATCATCCGTCCGTCCATCCACCCGGCGGGTTACAGTGCTGAGAGAGAGAGAGATGTGTAATTGACGCGTTTTAAGACTAAAATCCGGTTTATACTTCCAGTAGCCAAAACGTGGTCTGTTTGAGTTTCACGTTTTCTACCCCCCTTGGAAACATAAACCAAATATCCTTTAAACTAAACTGATTTAAAAAAAATAGTTGAGGCACCATGTGTCTTATTTTTGGGGTGTTATATACATGTAATAAAATGCTCATATATTTTAAAACGAGATCGTGCCCCACATGTTAATCATGAATCATGCTGGCATGGCTGCGTGAAATCACGTGTTTGGCAACCTTATTCAGATTTTGAGTGGGAGCACGTGGGAGGCCATACATACTGCATCACAGGACCTGACCTGAAACGTTAAGAAGGGAATCTTTTTTGAAAGCTTCACAAGTCAGGGTGACTCAAAACCAAACGTGTGGTTGTAACAAGAGGCTCCCTGTTTGTTGAGATGAGCAGGATTTTGTCAAATCTGTTCACCTTAATATGCTTTGAGTCACTTTAAAGGTTCAGTTTGTGAGTAATTTAGTCCTGTCTTGTAATACCACTAAGAGGCCGGCTCAGAGTTTGGGAAATGTAGTTAAATTTTTAAGTTGTCTTTCCCTGACGTTATTTAGTTAACAGTTGAGTTATTTTTTTTAATTTTTTAATTTTTTTTTACTAATCGATTCATTTATTAAATGTTATATTTTTGGACCAAGTTGTGGATTGACTATAGCCTATAGTTTACATTACAGCTTGCTTTTCTCAGTTTTTAAGCAAGACCACAGCACCAAGAAAACAGCCATAGAAAAACAATGTATTTATGTCGTAACTCTTGATTTGGTTATATTTTAAGTTTTCTTCTTCCTCTAATGTTGAATTGAGGGCAGACTGGATGCTGCAGTGACTCACTATCGCCTCTTCAGGTGGGAGCTGGTATTACAACGGAAAAGGCCCGGGCTAGCTGGTTATCATGTATTTAGACCTCTTTGGTGTAATTTCAAAACTGCTACTTTTTTAATATTCTGTTCATTAAAAAAAAAAAAAAAAAAGTCATTCTTTTTATGTTTTAAACTAAAAATCTTACATATTGTACCTTTTGAAAGTTAATTTAAACAAGTTAGCTGTAAGATTTTCTGTGACGCACTTGTCTTATCGCGGTTGAATGATACTTTATTTATTTTTGGTGCTATATATTCTTCGAAAGATTTCTTACAAGACTACTCCTCTGAATGACGAGGCATCTCTCTGACAGTGATCGTGTGTTTCCTGGCCCGGCTCCACGTCACACGTGTCTGTTCTATTTGCGACTGTGGTGACCCCGAGGCAAGGAAGAAGAGCGCACCAGAATGATGGCTTTGTTTTCCACTGAACAGCTGACGGGACATCAGCATCGACCCACCGCCGGGCGCACATGAGCATCTGTTTCATACGAGTAGGAGTTGCCTCCCCACCTGTTCCTTGAGTTGACCGCTGCTTCGCTCAAAGGAAGAAGCAGATGTCATTTGTTGTCGTCCGTGCTGACGGAATGAATTAATCATTTTTTGGGAGAAAAAAAAAAGATTGGGCGAAACTAACTCACCAAAGGGAATATGGGAACCTTAGGGTCACTCATTGAAGCCCATCAGCACCGACTGGTTTCGTAATGGTGATCAGTGAAGTGGCTGTTATCAGTTCATCTATCCAAACCACTTGAAACAACTCTAAAGACAGGCAGCTGGAGATGGGCTTTGTTCCTGCTCAGAGTGGCGGGAAAAGGATTTGGATGTGTAAAGGGGGCGGGTCACGGCGCAGACAATGGATTTGGAGACCTTTTATCCTCTCCCCTCCCTCTTTTGGCATTGATTTTTTTTTTTTACTTTCCACAGTTTTCCCCGAGGCCCTTAAGTTAATGCTGCTCTCATTAGCGTCTCAAAAAAAAAAGTCGCTTTTCCTGTTTCTGCTATTGTTTCCTGCTATTATTTGTACTGTCCTGATTACATCCCCGTCTTCACAAAGCATGACAATCTCTGTGGTTCACTCCCCTCACAAACCTCTGTCTCGATGAAAGTACGTTTAGGTACAAATCACAGATATAAGTCATATTATACACATAATAACTTTTCAGCACTGAGTAACCAGCAGAAAAGCACAAACTGGGGGTAAATATTTCATCAGATGGGATTAGATACATTTATGATAGGAATAGAAAATATTATTATTTGGATGCTGCACCTGATTTCCATTCAGTTGTTTGTGCTTCCTCAAAACGATGAGAGGCTTGCAGTGGTGTTACTACCACAATACCACCTGTTGAAAGATGGATAATTATTCATTTCACCTTGTAAGAATGATATAAACTTTGTAAATCTGTTCATCTACACGCTAAAACAAACTGTGTTACTGGTGAATTCTGCAGCATGTTGGGGAAACTAAATGTTGTGCTTTGATTTGAGCTTCACTCCAACCAGTGTTTTTAGAGGTTTGTTTGAGGTAATTATGTCAGTCTCTATGTTTCCTTGTCTACCAGAGACAGTAGTGTTACCTAGGCCCGCTGTGTCTGCTTGGTTTTCCCCTGGATGCCCAAATCCTGCTCCGTCCGTGTCGGTGTGATGAGGAGAACTATGTGTCAGGGGGATTTCATTTGGCCTCTTAAGAGCTAGTGCCCGACATGAAATAGCCGTGTGGACGAGCTGTTTGAAGGGACGGCCACTGGCTGTGAGATTGAGCCTCAGTGTTCATGTGATAGAACATTTTTTACATTTTTAATGCAGTGTTGAATTTGCTACCGGGACGGCTGGCTGCAAATACTCAACAACTCCATCTCGAATTGTGCGATGGGAAAGCCATTTCTGCTCTCTTGTTATGAGGTGTTGATATGTTTGCTCACGATCTCAGTAGCAAGACAAATTCTTTTTTTTTTTTTTTTTTTGAGTACAACATTTTCATATAGTTTGGTTGATGCTATAATGCATTGAATCTTGGACAGAAGCTTTCAAGTGAGAATCTTAAATCCATTCAAATCCTCCCGTCACCCACACGTCCCTCCATTTTTCCAGTCTGACTGTTGTTGAAGGTCTCTTCAGACCGACTGGGGCCAGAGTCAATAATACTGTCCTTGAAAGTGCAGCAGGAGGAAACACAGCGTGAAATTGGAATCGTGGTTGTAAAGAGCTATGATGTATTCTTGGATGTTCTTGACCTGGGCTGTTGAACAAGATTTGTGTGTGTGTGTGTGTGTGTGTGTGTGTGTGTGTGTGTGTGTGTGTGTGTGTGTGTGTGTGTGTGTGTGTGTGTGTGTGTGTGTGTGTGTTACACAATTTTCCATTTGTTCTGTTTTTCTGCATAAAACACACATGTTGGAGGGATGGTTGTGTGTGTGCTTTTCTCCTGCAGTGAGAAAACCAAATTTGAGTTCCTTTTCTGTGGTTTTCTATTTTTTTTTTTTTTTTCCTGCTGCTATCTAATTAATTGCAGTTAATTGCACTCAGGTTGTGTCTCATTTGTCTCTAATTAGATTGCTTGAATGCAAACCAGGAGGTCTTTACCTCGGGAAAACATCTGGGTTGATATCCTTTGACTTTAATGACGCTATAAGCAATCTTGCATTAAACAGGTGTACAGTTTGAACATTTGTGTAAATTGTCAGATTACGTTTTATGTATTTGAAATGAGGACATTCAGTAATACCAGGCACCAGAACTCTTTACAGAGTGGCATAGCTGTTAAGAGATTTACATATAAATGGGAAATATGTCAGCACAGATGGCGTAAAAAGAAATATGTCACTGCTGTCCGTTTCCTCTTGTTAATTACCAGAATGGATCTTGGCCAGAGAAAAGGTTGAGACTTGATAAGTGTGTTTGTCTTCCATGACCTCGAGGGAAAATGTTTCTCTTCCTTCTCCTCATCATATGGTAACCATCGAACTATGCTGTGGCTCAGCCCGGGAATAAAGGCCACCCTGTCAGAGAAGTATACTGGTGAGAGGAACCAACTCCTGTCTTTTTCTATTAACATCTAGCACTAATGTCGGGAAAGGTTTAATCAGTTATCTTAAGTGTTTTCGTTTCCTCATTGTTCCCAATTAGAAAAGTTTACGTCCCCGTGTGCTGAACTCCTTGTCACTCCTTGTTACTGGTGGCCTGGACTTGGTAACAAACTGACATTAGTCGCCTCTATAGTATATGGTGTTACTAACCTGTTTTCCAGCCCAGTGTCACGCTAAAGCATCAGTCCGAGAGGATAATGTGTCAGTGTCATGCTTTTCATGCTTTCAATCATTATAAAATCATGAACGGAATTATGAGGCAGGAAATTTAGATTTTAGTAATTAAAACATTGTGAGGTTAAAAAAAACAACCAAACTGTGGTATTATTTTTCATGTTGGATCATTACAATTTTGGACACAGTTGTGGCCAAGCAGACTGGTCTGAACTGGCCTAGTTTGGCGTGAATTGAACTGTTGTTTTGTTTTACCTTGACATCTGAAGGGGAAACAATAAATTTGCATCACTTCTGTTAAGTCTTTGTCCACTGGAGTGCTGGTTGTTAGAGTTGGATGTCGCCGAGAGGCCAACCCAAGTGTACCACTCCACAGACTGCAAAGTGCCCATGTGAGAGAGTGTGTGTCTGTGTGGTGGGCAGCGTTTCAGCACCGGGCAGCGTGTGCCAGCTGGCTCATTTTGATGACACATTAGGTTGAGAGAGGCATACTTTACAGGAATCTGGGACATGGCGAAGCCAGTGTGTTTTAAGCTGTGACTTGTTGTGGTGTCTGTAATGCCGCCGGCTATGATGGGGTTTGACCTGACTGAGCCGAGCGGAGAGATTTCACATTTGCCATGACAACCAGAGGGAGAAAGCAAGAAAAACTGGCCAAGGCAAATGTGTTTAGGAAGAGGTACACGTTTTAATTCCGACAGCTGCTTGGATCTGTGTTCAGCAATGAGTTTTGTAACTACATACAAAAAAAAAAAAAGAATGGTGTTTATAGTTGTGGTTATAATGGTATACATTTTCCAATTAGTCCTCCAAAGCACCCCACCATATAGGTACCTTTAAATCCCTAAAACACCATCGTTTGGGTTCCAGTAAATTATCCCAATGCAAACTTTTGTTGTCGTGGCAACAGTAAACCCATTTTTTTTTAAAAACCGGTCCTGGCTCATGGTCAGAAAGGTCTCCTGCAGCCAAGTCTCCTGTTGTATCCAACCATCCACCCAAACTGCCACCCCATAACAAGGTAAATCTGTCGTTATTTATACAACTGCAAGAGGTCACACAACTTTAAAACGTAACTGTAGGTCATAAATAAGCTGCTTTCACAAAACACCCACGGGGTTGCATTTTGGAGGATGACATGCTCACTATTTCGATCTTTCCTAGAAGTCCTTAACTTGAGACAAATAAAAATGAAGAAGTTGTGTAAGAAATAAAAAAGGAGCTAGCGAGAACTCAATCCTTGGTTCTTTCTCACCTCTGGACGACTGGCCGGTCTCAGTGTTAAGTGGATGTAAATCTCCCATTATCGGATTTGGAAAATGGTCAGACATGGTCCCCCCAGTCATGACATCAGAAAGGTGTTTGAGCGTGGGATTACCAAAGCCTCAGACACCTTCAAAACTCAAAGAAATCGTCTCTTCGATGGATAAAACCACCAGAAGAATGCCTTAAAACTCAAACTAAGCCATCAGACTGAGACAACCCTCAGGGTGGTCCACTCGAATTAAGATTCAAGACTTAATTGCCCTTGCAACATAGAATTTGGAGCAAGTTAAAATCATGGTTAGCAAAGTGAGAGGAGTTTTAGATTTCTGCAAAGCATGGTAGCTCCTACGTTTCCTGCTTTGTTCTGAGATGTTTTGCCATACCGCACAAATATCCTAAATGTGAGGTCTGTTTGGATTTTTGTCCCATCTCACGTGCCATACAGACCTTTCTCATAGACCGCTCAGTCAGTCCCGTGTAGTTTGTGTGTGTGTGACCCCCTTCATATAGAGGACTCTTTGTCCTCACTGACAACACACTTATGACCAGCCAGATCAACCCTGGGATCCAATATGTTTGTCACCAACAACTTACAGTAAACATCATGCACTTTGGAGGAGCCACCAACAACAGTCTATTCAACTTAGACTAAATCAAATTGTACATGCCTGTCTTATGTTAACGTACTGTGATTAAGGAATTAGGGATGGTCTTTTAAAATGTCAGAAAATGGTGACGAATGTTGCCCAGTGTTTCCAAAAGCCCGACGGTAGACAAAAAAATTATTGGTTTTGTCCTGAACAACAGTCCACAACTAAAATAAATTCTGTTTACTATCAAGTAGGATTAAAGGAACCAGATGATATTTATTTTTCAGATATTTACGTTTTTTTCTGTATGATGAGCGATCGTTTAAGTTTACCTGAGGAGTGCTAAAAAAAAATAAAAAAAATCATGAAATTCAATGTTACGAAATCACACAAGTTTATCAAACGTATTGAATGCAATCCTCATAAAATATTTGTAAATCAGAAACAAATGTCTAAAACCTGAATTGTTTACATCTGTATTTAATTGTTAGCGGTCTCCTTCTGTCTTTTTACTGCAGATGACGCCTCAGCTCATTAATAATGTTAAACCGCTGGCAGGCATCAGCATTGTCCGCAGAAGAACAAACTAAATCGAGAACCATTAACTTTTCAAGAGGCATCTGATTAATTATTTCCTTAGCTATTGGATTTAAGTCCTCGTGAGCCATGTACTTCCTGAGACAAACTAAAACGTAGCCTCGGTGTAAGCAGATGTGGGTGTATAGATAAAAAAAAGAAAGTATCATAGTGAGAACAGTACAAATGGGAACATGAAGGCAAGAAACTCAAGAAGATTGTGGAATAAGTGAATAAAAACAACATCCCTTTATTAACATTTTGTGCTCAAGATGATATAAATCCAGGAGGTGGAGAATGTCACGCATTCTTGGGACGTATGTGGAAATGTGTAGGAAGGGCTCGGTCGAGGGCAACAGGGCATTCGAAGTACAAGGAAGAGGGAGGGATGGACGCCGAGATGCAGAAAGGGGGAAGGTCCAATGGGCAGAAGACAGCTGGGTGTCAACCTATACCTCTGTATGTATAAAGTGAAGCATGCAGAGCTTGTTCGGGCCTCTTGTTAGTAGTGAATGTCAGTAGTGAATGTGACCAGTAGAAAGAGGAATCTCCTGTCTAGGCTTGAACTCTTCTCAAAGTAAGTTTCCTTTTAAGCATTTAACGTGTCAAATTTATTTCCCATCTATGAGGAATGTTGCACTGTGAGATGATGCAAGTGTGTTTGAACAATTTAACGGTCTTGTGAATTTCACAAGTGACACAACTTGACCTCAGGATTTCTTTGAACTGTCTTGTTTGTTGCTTGTAATCCATCCTTGTAGCTGGTTTGTGTGTTTGTCTCTATGTTGACTGTATTTGTCTCTTTATATTGGTTTAAGGCGGTGCTGCCATTTCGAGCTGACTTTTAAACTGTCAGTTTGAACTGAATTGTTTTTTTGTTGTCTTTTTGTCTGTTGCAGACACACACAAAAAAAGTCTTTTAAGTTGTTTAACTGTAACTGTAGGATTTAATTACGATGCAGATCAGCTGCCCCCAAACGGGAACCGAAGACGCCTCAAAGATTAAATAAATTAAATTAAATTTTAAAAAAACAACTATGCTACTTTTCATTGAGGATCTCGTGCAGTGGAAAGCTCCTGTGGCCTCCTTGTGCCAGCTTGTTGTGAACACCTGGCTGAAGCTCCTATTCTTATAATAACTGCTCCTCCTCATCTGGGAGATAACCATTTGTAAATCCATTAATTTACACGAGTTGTTTTGTTACTCGGTGTGTAAAAGAATTCCTTTAACGGTACAAAAACACTTCCTGACATGTTTAAAGAGTTTGTGTTATCATTAAGTGCTGGATTTCCTCCAAAACACCTCACAAACCCTCTGGGTGCCGTTTGGAGGAGAGTTTAAAACCATGCAAACATTAATCAGATTAAGATGCTCTGTGTGATGCTTTCTTCCTAAGAATTTTTTTTTTATCATTTGGCCCATGCGTTTACATTGAAATATCTAAATATAGGAAGGCGAAACCGATGGGGAAAAAAAAGATTTGTCTCTTCCTATTGTTTGCATTGTGGCTCCAGAAAGTCTCTTGTTGTCTGTCTTATTTGCAAGTGATTCCTTTATTGTTTTACTTTCCGCATCTAATTGACAACTCCCTTGTGTCCTTATCTTGTGCCCTACAACCAACTCAGTATCACCACACGAAAGCAGATACAAAGGGAATGGGGGTGACTGTCAACTGTTTGTCACACTGTATAAAAGCTGCCCTACGGAGGAGATCTGGGAGCACTGCTGGGGGGGGGGGGGGCATTGCTGGACACCTCTCTTTGAGGGTGGCATGTATTTGCGCCTTCTTGCAAGAATAAATGTCCGACATGTTTGATTTTGAACCAAGCCTCTGAGTAATTTTTCCAACACTGTGCCGGCACGCTGCATGCTTTTCGGTTCCGTAACGTATTTCTTATCTGTATATTGCAGATTCTGGTGCCAGACTAATCAAGCGTTGAACACGTTCCTCCTGACTGCCTGACCCGGACCATGACGGCCATCAACGCACCTCGAGACAAGTAAGAGACGTTCTGTGAACGGCGAGGAAACAGTGTGTTTGTTTAGGCCCATTCAGGACCCGTCAGGGTTTTCTGTTTGAGCTTCAGCAAGTTCAAAATGAGAATAGGATGAGACCCCGGGAAATGATTTGTTGTAAACTGTTTGTTGATATTACGATGAATGACTTGATTGATGTGGATTTCCTTTGGCTGCTTCCCCAGATACAATGCCGTATGGATCATCTTCTTCATCCTGGGCTTGGGAACCCTCTTACCGTGGAATTTCTTCATGACGGCAACAATGGTAAACTGCAGCACTTCAGGACAATTGTAATCGTCTGAATGAGAGAGCATCTGCAGGCTAATGCGTTTAAAGCTTGGCAAAAGAGACGTATGGGAGTGAAGAGAGGAGCCCCGTTGTTCCCTTTGTGGATATTTAATTCAGAGGTTGGGCTCTTCTTCCAGGAAGGTCAAACGACTTAGCGAAAACAAAGATTGTTTGTTTACCTTTTTTCTTGAAAGCCACCTGGCTTCACTCAGGGTGACTGAGGTGACTCCATCCAGGTGGATTTCTGTGGCAGTGGCATGGTCTCCCTAATCCCATCCATTCTTCTTGAGTTTTAAGGGGTTAACTTCTTAAGACGTGGAATTCCACTTTTGTTTTCCTGGGAAAGTTAATGTGGACTCACCCTCACAGGAAATTGTTGTTGTTGAAACGCAAACAGCTTATAGTGCTTTTTTTGTTTTTTTTCAAAGAGAAATTGAAGAAACAAGATGTACTTTTAAGTATAATGCAATAATAAAACAATTGATCCTAGACTCTTGAGGTAGAAGTGCTTTTCAGTATTGGCCTTATTTGGGCCGTCGTCCTTGCCCAGTCTACATTTGAAAAACAAATGTGCTAAACTCATTGGGAATTATTTGGCGCAATAAAGGTTAGATAAATTTAAAAAAAAGAAGAATTTGCACAAATGTAATTATTGTGACAAGAGCTTGTGACTGTATGTTACTGCAGAGTTATAAGAGAACCACTGTAATAAATGCATCCTTCCATCTTTTTAAAAAAAATAATTTTTTCCCAGTACTTTACCAGCAGACTGAAAGACCCGCCCATTGACGTCTCCTCCAATCGGACGGACAACCAGACTGTGCAGAGCGGGGATATTCGCAATGTCCTGGAATCAAAGTTTAACAACGTGATGACGCTTTGTGCCATGGTGCCTCTGCTCATTTTCACCTGCCTCAACTCCTTCATACATCAGAGGTATCCGCCCTGCTTCATACTGACAAACTCAGCAAAAAAAAAAAAAAAAACACTCTTCTCCACACCCAGGAAGCAGTAATAATAAAAACCAAAATAAGTCCGACTTTGGTAAATGGGAGTCTGTGCTCAGCTCACCCTCACCCCACTTTACAGTCGGTAACATGATCCTGTTATGTGAACATACGTCTACAGAGTGTTTGGTTTAATTAGAGTCAGATTGAGAGAAATCTGGGGTGGACCCCGACCACGGCCGACTCTTCCACTCTGCAAACACACCCAGGAATGCTATTTATGTTCTCTACTTTCCCCCCATCTTCTTCCTCATCTTTACCTCTCCCTGCTTCTCTTCAAAACGTTCTTTTCTCCAGCTGTCTCTCTTTTCCTTTTGTATTCTTTACTGCTTTATTTTTGCTTTTCTCCGGAAAGAGGAAAACGCCTGCTCAGAGGAACTGATTCAGCACACTCATGTTTTCCACTTTATTGAAATATGTTTCTGTGAAGAATCATAGTAACCTCTATTCTCGTTTTGCCCTTTTGTGTTTTTTTTCCAGGATTCCCCAGAAGCTGCGGATCTCGGGCAGCTTGACGGTCATCCTGGTGGTTTTCCTGCTGACAGCGGTGATCGTCAAAGTGGACATGGCCCCTATGTCCTTCTTCACCATCACCATGATCAAAATTATTTGCATCAACTGTGAGTTTCTAATGCTTAACAAATTATAATGGCATTGTTGTTTAGGAAAAATCTGATACTCAAAAAGCAACAGTCACAGCACAAAATGAATAAATGTAGCCTCAGAATTCCTCACAAACTGCACAGTATTATTATTGCCAAATATTAATAAAGTGGAGACGAACGGTGGAACCTGCTGAATTTATTTAGTGGGAGGCAGATTGGGCCAGTGAAAATCTCAGCCTGGCACACTAAGAAGGCTATACAGCTGAAAGGAATTTGAGTATGCAAGTTAATACAAAGGATAAGATTGCATATTATTGTGTATAATAAACTGCATACCGTATCATTTCTTGGCTGATCTCACATGAATATCAGATTAAGATGTTCACGTAAAATCAGCCAAGAAATCATTCATTCGCCTGTCAAATGCCAATTTAAGTAATCACCAATAAATTAATAATTATATTTTATATTATTAAAATTATTTATAAGCGTATTCCATTCTTTGAACCATACCCTCAAACAAAAATTTTATTTCAAATTTCAAGCTTCTGTGTGGTCAAAAAGCGGTTTTACACCAAGTGTATGACCTAAAGTTCTAATCCGATTACACAATGCCACATATCAGATTTCACACTCAATTTCTTTATTGCTTTTATTATTTATTTCATTTGTATAATGTAATGATAACCAACATGGCCTCTGTACACTAGGGTCAAGATAGAATACTTTTACCTTACAAAATTGATATTCCCCTTCACCTGAAGTGATGCAAAAAGAGGAGGAGGGCGTGCCAGGTGGGGTGGGGAACTCCTAAAGGACCACGAGTCCCCACGTCTCAAAAACAAAAACATGATCTATATGAAGGTAGCATTACATTCAGGGCACCGTTGACCTCATTCCCACGTCCAACTCATGTAAATAATTCTTTCCATGTGTCTTCTCCCTCTTTGATCCAAATCATCTGCATCCACCGTATTGCACACGCACACACACACACACACACACACACACACACACACACACACACACACACACACACACACACACACACACACACACACACACACACACACACACACACACACACACACACACACACGCACATATTCCCTCGTACCACACTGAGCTTCAGAACACAATCTGTAATCTCACAGTGTTTGTTTATTTACAAAGAGTCCCTGAGCAGCAGGGATAAGCTCACCCCCCCTCTTCATCCCCAGTGGTGCAGTCCTGACCCCCGGGTCCTCCTGAGGAACAGCCCATCGTGCTTGGTTCAAAGGGGTGGGCGCTGTAACCTTAAAGCTTTGATATCTTCACCGGCACATTCCTCTGACTGGACACGTTCCATCCGTAGTAATCCATCAGTGTGGTGGGAGTTTGTATGAACATTTCTGTGAATAGCGATAAAGAAAACAAGAGACAAGTTTTGAATCAGTTATGTAAAAAAAAAAAAAAAAAAAAAAAAAACGACTTTGATCCACGTTGTACTGGTGTCATTTCTCTCTGTTTGTGACAGCAGATATGTTTGTCGGGCCTCCGTCTGTTGCTGTGTAGCGGTGCGTTTTTTTTTTTTTTTTTTCTGGTCCCAGTGACTCTACAAACTCCACTTACTCTTAAAGCACCTCGTCTTCCTCTCTCTGTCCCTTGCCAGCGTTCGGGGCGATTCTTCAGGGCAGTCTGTTCGGGCTGGCCGGGATTCTACCCACCACCTACACCACTCCCATCATGAGCGGACAGGGGCTGGCCGGCACGTTCGCTGCTTTCTCCATGATCTGCGCTCTGGCCTGTACGTCTCGCACACACTCCAGAAGTTACACCTCTTCCTCTATAGCATGGTCGATGCACAAGTGGTGGACAAAAGAATTAAATACAATATGTACCGCCGCTCTGCCGACAACAATTCAGCTATTTCTTCATTACAACTATAGAAATATGACTTCCCGTGTCGCACAATTCACAATTTTAAATTTGGAGTTAATAAGACAACGTTCGAGGCATGCATTCACACACAAATGTTTGATATTAAATGTTTTCAATGATTTAATTTGGTTTTGGTAGAAGGTCAGCCATACGTTTGATGATTAATAATAAATTCAGCGGACCATTCAGTGAATCTGAACTCCTCATCAGAATCACTACCAATAAGGAATTAGTTCCCACGGTGCTGAGAACTTGGCCTTGAAGCCAGGACTCATTTGAATCATTAATGAGTCAGTAAGTCAAGTTTTTTTATACAAAAAAAAAAAAAAAAACACAGACAAGAAAAACATTGCCTGGCCCCTCATTATCTCCTCATTGTCATCTTTTACATTTTTCTGATTCTACTGTAAATTAACAAGCAATGTTTTTTTATTTATTTATTTATTTATTTTTTACATTATATTTAGTACATTTATCAAGAATATAAAGAAATTAAATGATAATGGAAATAAGTACGAGTTCCACCTCAAAAGAATTATATAAATCGACAGCTGGATTTCAAAGGTCATTCAAAAAAAAAAAGAAACACTGGCTCAAGAAACGTAGCGGGATATAAGAACACAAAGCACTAACGGTTGTTTTGTTTTTTTTGTCTTCAGCTGGATCAGCGCTGCAGGACAGCGCTTTTGGCTACTTCATCACAGCCTGTGTTGTCATCCTGCTGGCCATCATGTCCTACCTCACTCTGCCCAAGATGGTAAGACCTCATAAACATTACACTCGAACAGACGCGCCTTCTTTCTCGTGTTATTATGTTGGCTTCCTCGTGGTTTAATGTTGTCTTCCTCTCTTTGCGCCACTGGCTCGGTGGAATTGGCTCATTGTGGTTGTTGTTTTTGTCAACAGGAATTCTTCCAGTACTACACAGAGAGTCACGGATCCAGACCGTCTGTTGATGAGGAGAACAGCATGGACATACTCAAAAAAGGTGCATAAAGATTTCTCAAGAGTCCTGTTTAATTACAATAATGATGACGGATGAAGCTGTGAACATGTGTTTTTGCTGGAGGGTGACCTCGGTGTTAAAGTTGGAGAGGATGTTGGTTATAGCATGCAAACAAACAAAAAAAGAAGCATTTCTCGTTAATGACAGAGCTGCTGCAGATCCTTTTATCACGGTGCTAAACTTAGACTGCACACATTCTCAGATGAAGCTCACATGTGGAGTTATAAAGTGGGAGGAGTTACAGAAGTACTTTACCAAAGTGGAAATTCCCTTTAAAAAAAAAAAAAGTTTTTCTTTATGCATTCAACATAAAAACAAGTTCATCTTGATAAAACATGAATCAAGTTTGTTATACTTGACTAATGTTTTAAAAACAAGTTCATCTTGATAAAACATGAATCAAGTTTGTTATACTTGACTAATGTTTTAAAAACAAGTTCATCTTGATAAAACACGAATCAAGTTTATGTTATACTTGATTCATGTTTTATGAAGGAGATTCATTTATTTTTATGTTGGATGTTCATCAGTTTTATGTGTTTTCAGCTTTTTGTCTAAGAAATACATTTTTGGGGGTATTTTTGTGTCATTATGGCTCTTGTTGCAATTTAAGACAAAACACAACTACTCTCACTGCAAACTGCAGATGGTATCAGCAGGTTTTTATTAAGAATAATCTGGAGCAGCACACACCAGTATTTGAAGCTCTGTTTACTCCTCGTAACATTTATACGTGCACAGGCTCGTACCTTTTGACTCGCGTTATCGAACACTGCTCCTCATCTGTAGTTCTGGTGATTCAATCGGGAGGCTTTCATCTCCACATCCAGGGCTTGAAGCTGCCAGTCTCCACACCTCACCTATGCAGGAAAAGAATGGGATGTACAAAAAAAAAAAAAAAATCCTCTCCTAATAAAAACACAGTCATGATGAGTCACTTTAAATTAGGAGTGCCGTCTGGATTATTTTGAGTCGAGAGCATCGCAGGATTTCTCTCCAGACTCACTGAAACCACGCCTGGAAACCAAACCTACCAGCAGTTTGTTTCGGTTTAAGTTTTGGTGACAACTCGTCTGACCGGTGTGAGTCTGTGGCGGAACCTACTAATGTTTGAGTGCGTAATGGGAACCTTGCTTTGAGCCTTTGTGAGTACGCCCTCTCAAAGGTGGTTATAACGGTCTTAACCTCCAGGTGTCACCAGACCGGTATAATGACAGAGCTGTTTTGTTTGTTTCCTTCCCAGAGAGTCCAGCAGAGAAGCGGCCGGTGGTGAATCTGACGGAGGATGAGACCAAGCCCAGCGTGTCTGTGTTCAACATCTTCAAACAGGTGAAATGACGACTTCCTCACATTCGAACAAACGAAAGAATTCGGAGAAAAATGTGCACGCGCGGCTATTAAATCCTGATTCAGTTAGCGTCCCAACTATTTTTGGAATATTTTGTTGATCATGAAAGACTTTCCAGCAACCAGCCGCCTTTGCGTCAGTTAGAAATACGGTATATGCAGTTAAATGACACCCCGGTGTTCGCTTAACCTCTCTTCTTCCTTTGAGATCACTATTTACACCTGTAGATGTGCAGCCAGCCGTCCCATCACCAGTCAGCGACCTTCAGCTCCCCTCGGGACAAACCTCTTTATGAGCATTCCCCAGCTGCGTGGGCAGAGATGAAACTGGTTGCGGTAACATCGAACATGCTCTTCCTGTGCTCTCTAACCAGATCTGGGTGACGGCTCTGTCCGTGTGCTTCATCTTCACCGTCACCATCGGAACTTTCCCGGCCGTGACCGTCGAGGTGCAGTCGACGGCGGCAAACGGAGGCGCCTGGGGTGAGTCCGAAGCAACCTCGCGTAGCTACGCTCTCACGGCAGGTCGAGAGACGGTAACCGTGGCAGTCTGACATTTTAAAGCGATGACGGGAAAGATAATGATAATCAGGTGCTGAGATTTTTTTTTTTAAACCCAGAAAGTAATATTGTCTACTTCTACGCGGTAAGAATGTCATCTCTTTCTAAAGAAACCAAGTATTTAAACAAATGAAATAGTTCAAACATAATCACATCAATTCCTTATTTATTCTTAAAAGATGAGGGCGCCACACTATACTACTTAATGTCAATCTTTTAATTCTACAGTTGGATGGGCTGATTTGATTGGATCGTTTTCCTTTTATGTTCTTTTTTCCCCCTTAATGCTAATTATTTTACTCCCTACTAATCACCAAGATTCTCAAAATTACACTCAGCCTCCGCTTTCATTGCAGATCTGCATAGTTTAGATTTTTTTTAAATAGCGTGGGAACGGCTTCATTTTCAAACACGAGGACAGCCCGTAAAATTACAGGAATTGGTTTGAATCTTTTAGGCACGAACAGTATCTCCTGAAAATGTGTATTTTATTGCGTAATATCACCTCTTCTATGCGTTCGGAAAAGTTGTCAGCTTGGATTTACATGAGCCGCAGTCGCAGCAGAATAAAATAGCTGCTGTCCTCCATTAAAAAAAAGAAGGAAGCAACAAACTCTTTCACCTTCACCACTCGAGCCAACAGAAGTTTGATGCAATTTGAACGTTTTTAAAGCAAAGATATCTGCTGCTGTCTACTTCAAGCTCGTTATTTTTGCTCCCTTTTCAGAGATGTACTTCATCCCCGTGTCGTGTTTCCTCCTCTTCAACTTGATGGACTGGGCTGGCCGGAGTCTGACGGCCGTCTGCATGTGGGTCAGTAACAGCTCTGAAACATTTCATCGAAAGGAATCCGTCCGTCTGTCGGTACAGTAGGCGAGATCACATCACGAGATCAAAAAGCCGGGGTTGAGGCTCCAGCTCGCTGCCAAGTCCATTATTCAGGCTTGATGAGACCGGTTCCGGACGTACAGATGTGTGACGCCGAGTCTTCTGGTTCAGAGCCAGATTGATTATAGATGCGGACTTAGTTCCCACTCACTGTGACGTTCCTGCAGGATTAGCAGGTGAACTCAATTGACCGAAACGTACAAAGTGATGACAGCGACCGAGGCCGCATCAACAAACCAAACGTTGAGACTCTTTGTGTGTAAACACTACGGACTCCGCTTAAAATGACCGCATCGAAATGTTTTAGCGTGATCCGCTGTTTTCTGGCGAGCGTCCGGCGCCGCGAACAACAGACGCACTCTGTGACCACGTCAGATGTTTACCCGGCAATAAATCACTGAAGTCAACAGAGGGACGCTGGAAAAACAAACGCTTATGGTGGAAATGACGGAGGCAACTTTTGGAGTTGAGGTCAGGACTTTGTTCTGAAGAAAATCGTGCATCTTCTGTGTGAAGGAAGTTTCTTCAGGGCTCGGAGAGACGTGACATGGAGGATCGGGGGGGGGGGGGGGGGTGGACATGGAACATAAAAAAGAAAAAAAAATCAGATTTTCAGTTTTTTTTTAACATTAATATTCATGATGGTCTGACAAAATACTGAAAAATACATCAGTGAACATACAGCTGCTTTTGTCAGTAAAAATGCAGATCGCCTTCAAATATTCAGTGAAGTTCCACACACGCACGATGGTCAACAGTACGACATCATCACGTCTCCTGATCAAAACATTTATACCATTTATTTTTTAATTACATACAAAATGATAAAAAAAAAAAAAAATGTTGTTGCTGGTGGGGAAGGTTTGCTCCACCGTCTCCTACACATGGATGAACACTGGCAGCTGGGAAGTTATTTTAATCTTCAAGAAGCCCTCAGTGCCGTTTCACATCTGAAGTCATGAAAGTTTTTCTGGCTAACATCTATCCTACTTTTAGATTCGCAGTATTTGTAACTGTTACTTTTGTCCCATCTGCTCCCGGCAGGACTCCTTCAGCTTGCTGAGCGTCTTCTCACTAATCCGACTCAGAGTTCACACCCAACTCCTTCACGTTTAATTATCCAGGCTGATATTATTTTAAAACACGTTGGCTTCTTTTCTGGCACGACATAAAGTCAAAGCTTTTCAAACATATTCCAGAAAATGACAAATTAACAGAGAAGTCCAATTTCCTGTTATCCAGAGGAATTAATCTAATTTAATCAAGTCACCATGCACAAACTGAGTACAGTGAGCTGACAGCCTGACCTGCAGGGGAATGCAGCTTGTTGGTGCAGATAACAGCAGTCAGCTGCTGCAGGACCATGTGAGTTTATTTGTCGTCATTAGACGACAATGATCAGGATTTAGGGTTTAAGAGGTCCAGGGCTCCGGGGCTTCAGGTCCTCTGGTGAATCATGTCTGCTTGTTTAAAAAGGTCAAATGAATTGAGACGGCGTCAAGAAAGTTTTGACACGTCACACGTTCAGTCTTATACAGGTGACATAAAGTGGAAGGAATGTAAACGCAAACATTTATGTTTTTACTTGTATTTAAACATGTATTTTTTGTGAGGGTATCTGCAGGCACACGTGTGTGTGTGTATATATATATATACACACACATATATATATATACACACATATATATATATATATATATAATAAAGTGCTTCAACAGTAGTGCATACATACATACATACATACATATATATACACATATATATACATACATACATACATATACATATGTGTGTGTGTGTATATATACACACACACACACACACACACACACACACACACACACACACACATATGTATATGTATATGTATATATATATATATACATATATATATCTAGATTGATCTAGAGGTTATTTCATCCATGAATTATCACTAAATGATGACAAACACTCTTTCCAGGTTCATCTGTAAATGCACACACGTCATTTATGGTGTCTGGTTACAGTGTCACTGCAGCTGTGAGGTCCTCGTCTGTCCCCGTGGTGAACTGTGTACGTGTCTCTTGTGTCTCCAGCCGGGTAAAGACAGCATCTGGCTTCCCGTCCTGGTGGGCCTGCGGGTCGTCTTCATCCCCCTCTTCATGCTGTGCAACGTGCAGCCTCGTCACTACCTCCCCGTGCTGTTCGCCCACGACGCCTTGTACATCATCTTCATGATCATCTTCGCCTTCTCCAACGGATACCTGGCCAGCCTCTGCATGTGCTTCGGACCCAAGTAAGGACCACACACACACACACACACACACACGCACGCACACACACGCACACACAGACCGCACACACAGACCGCACAGCACCGTCAATGTTACACATCCAAGTCTGTTTATAGTATTTGGTAGAAAGTCTTTTGTGGTTTCAGAGGGAGCGGCAAGAAATCGGATGACAAAGACAGAAACTCGTGATTCTACGCAACGATTTCTGATCCTTTTAAAAAAAAATTAAAAAAATAATCATGAACACAGTTTACAGCAGTGCAGATCTGCGTTTCTTGAGCCCGGCGGCCTCGCTTTGTATAAAGAACAGACGCAGAGAGAAATGTCCAGCCTGGCCTGCTCAGAGCTTTAAAAAAAAAAAAAAAAAAAATTCCTCTAATACTCCGATTAACTCACAATGTGTACCGACTGGAACTATTTCTTGGTCGCTGTGACGTCCCGTCGTCTCGTCACTGAGGTAGGAGATTCTGCATATTCAATTAAATCTCGTTATTAAGCAGTTACAGCTTGTAACTCCCCCTAATGGGCTTATCTCCAAATTAAACAAATTTGATAAGATAAGACGCATATATGAGTTAACAACGGTGGTGGTCAGATTGTTTTAACTTCGGACAGGTTGGCTATCTCCCCCCCCCCCCCCCGTGTCCCCGGGGTACCGGCTTCTAGCAACATACTTGTACTTTACTTTGTTAAAGAGAAGTTTGCTTTTCACCGACATAAAACAGAACTCGCAGAAACGGGAACATGAAACATAATAACAACAACAACAAAAAAGAAGTATATCATAAAAAGTGAAATGAATAATAAAACCCTGTACACACAAGCACGCAGAATTTATAACGAGCACATTTTGACCCTGTTCTGTGTTTCGATGGCGACGCGTTCATCCCTGAAGGTTTTTGTCCCTCTGCTGTCTCCGTACAGGAAGGTGCCGCAGCATGAGGCAGAGACAGCGGGAGCCATCATGGCCTTCTTCTTGTCCCTCGGCTTGGCGCTGGGCGCTGCAGTCTCCTTCGCTTTCCGGGCCATGATCTAGAAGCTCCAGCAGAGCTAGTAGATGTAGATTAGACCACCTCGCCCTCCCAACAACCTTCTTCCCCATCACGAGCCTGAGTAGAAGAAGTTTAAAAAATAAAATTTCCCCTCGGGGATTAATAAAGTATATATACCTACCTACCTACCTACCTTTCAATAAGTGAGAGGACACAGAAGACTCTGGAGAGCCTCCGTCTTCCTGATGTGAACAGCAGAGACTCATCCAGCCAACTGAAGTGGAAATCTGTTACTGAACTTTTTTCTTTTTTTTTAATGTGCAAACGCTCTCTCTCTCTCTCTCTCTCTCTCTCTCTCTCCCGGAGACGTATCTTAATCAATACCGCTGATCGAAACAGATCGTTTGAGTTCAAATCAAAAGTAAAAAAAAAAAAAAAAAAATTTGTAGTGGACTTCTTATAGAAGACGGCAGAAATTCTCCAAAACGGTTTCTTGTTGTAAAAACTGCCTCATCTTGAGCAGCCTGTACTCGTAGCGTCCCACAGCTTCATTCATAAAAAGTTAGTTTGCTCGAAATGATCAAAAAAAAAAATCTTAATGTAAGATTACATTAAAAACTTTTTTTTTTCTTTTTTAGAACAATTGCATTCTTAGAAATCATATTTAACTATTATACGGTGTGTGAATAATGTCAAAACAGATTATGAATGAGGCTGTGAGATGCTGCTGTTCGGTTCGTCCACTCAGTAAATCTTAATTTGTGAGCTGTTATCATTAAGTTGATGTTGTTGTTGTTGTTTTTTGTTTTGTTTTTATGATCTTTGCACATCAAACATGAAACGTGACTGTTGCATCACTCCCGACTGTTGCAGCTTTTGACTCTGAACAAGCCAAATACACAAAGACGACATGGGAAAATCATGAACTCTGAAGGGAAGTCTCGACCCATCAGACAGCTAATGAACCGTTTCGCTCCTTCTCTCTGCTCTCAGCGTTTCGAATCAGGTTAATTCTGTCGTTAAGCTTTCTCGTAACTGATCGGTAAACTCTCAAAGAATGTGAGGACGGGACTCGGTCCTGAAGGTGAGTTTTTTTTTTAATGTGTAATCTGGGCCGCTGACCGTCTGGAAGCTTTCCTGCTGAATCTTCATCGTCTCGCCGAGTGTTTTGTAGTTTTTAGACCAAGTTGTGTTCGCAGCCTCGGTGCGTTTCTCTTCCTTCAGTCTGACTTCACATTTCCTGTTGCAATTTTCAGACAACATGTGGGTTTCTTTTTTTTTTTTCTTTTTTTTTTTTTTACTGTTGCTGTGTCTTCCTGATAAAACATGAATATGCAGAAAATACGCTGCTCTCAGAAGCGTGAAGTGTGCCATCGTGAGTGCGATCAGGAGACTTTAAATCTCCCTCTTAAGAGGTCGTTTCTCATCAAACATGTTCTCATTGAAAAGACAAGTTTTATACAAGTAGTAGTTTTTAGTATTTTCCTCTCTGGAGGATGGAAGGACTACATTTTTGTTTATGTGCATTTCTGTGGCCTTTTTGATGCTTGTTTTTTAATTGTACACTGATAAAAAACCAGCAATTGATATCCTGACAGTCTGCTTGTTTGATAGCATGACGCTGGTCTGTCCCTCTGCTGATGAGTCTGGCATAAGACTATTTAAATGTTACTTAAATTGTATTTCAGCTTAAAATAGTTCTGTGATGAGAAATAATAAATGTGTATTTTTAAGACTCTGGCTCCTCCGGTTGGCCGTTCTTGGAAGTGCAGCGCTCAACATTAATCAGGTGCTGATACAAAAAGCCCTTCATTCACTTCCTGCAGTTGAAGGAAGTATTCAGAAGTAAAAGAACTACTACCTCACTGTGAAAGTGAGGACTGAAAATCCTACTTCAATCCAATTATGCAAATCAAAAAATACACTTAAAGTTATTAAAGTAAAAGTTTACTGTGACTGCGTGAAGAGCATTTTACTGTCACGGCTGGTTTTATACAAGAATGCATTTTTTTATGTAATAATCTGATGATCGTTTCCTTGATTAATCAATAGATTGTTAAACATCCCCAAGTGTCACCACCTCTTGTCAGCCAAATTTTGCAACAAAAAAAATGATTCCACTATTATTTTCCTTTTTTTTTTTTTTTTTAAATGAATGATTTTACCGTCAATACATAAATTGATTGTTTTCAGCTCTAAGTGTCTTGACCCGTAACAAAGCATCTTAATGTATGAAGTCACATGTTTTGTGTGTAACAAGGCCACTGATTCCCTGCTAAGAGGAAGAATTTTAAATCCTCGTATTCAGCATCTTTAAGCACCACGTACATATTTAACACACACACACACACACACACACACACACACACACACACACACACACACACACACACACACACAGGGTTACACCAGTGACACTTCCATCAGACTTGCCCTGAGTTAAATGTCTGAGACACTGGATAATTTTACTGCAACCCCATTTCACACGGGTGCCTTTTAGCCCCATGTTAAGTAATTTTTTTTTTTGTTTTTGAAAGGATAAGCCTCTGAAATCAGGGTTAACTTTGCTCCAGCAGAGCCAGCGAGCCGTGGGATGAAGTCAGGGCCAAGTTTGGAACATGCCCCTGTGAAAGCTTTCCTTTGGGTTATTTACCCCCGGGGGGGGGGGGGAGCTGTAAATAACCCAATTTATGTTTCACCTCTAGCTAAGGTTGACCTTGTTAAACAGTTCATTTTGCCGTTTTATTTTGTACTTTACCATACTTTTTTGTTTCGCACGGTGCTGTTTCCCCGTTTTCATTTTTAGACGCTTTTATTTTGAAAGGCGCTCGCTTTAAGTTCCTGTCGAGCGAAACTGAAGTAAATCCACCTGCGTTTGAGAAAACGGTGAAAGGAAGGCAGAACAGTTTGAAGATATTAAGAGGTACAAGGTCAGCATCTGTTGCAATACAGTTTTTAACTACTGGAGCCGGGAGGTCCAGACCAAGCCCCATACACATCAATAATAATTAAACCATCGTTGGAGGCACCTGCAGTCTCTCCTCCAGACATTGTAGCGCCATCTTGTGGTCAGAGCAACTCAAACAAATGTCAATTAACAATTAACAGAGAAGTGCTCGACTGCTTCAAATGAAAGGCCCGGTTCAAGAAATAAAGAGACAAAAAAAACAAAAAACAAAAAAAAGGAGCCCAAAGAGTTGCGTTGATGATTTATTCTTAAGGTAAACATTTTATTCAAAAATAAATTACCGGAGATATCTTCAAAAGGCAGACAAGACATTTGTCTCCAACCCACTCGAGACAATCAAGAGATCCCCCCCCACCACCACCACCACCCCCCATTCATAAATCGAGTGTTCACACCGTGTGTTTCTTAAACTGATGTAAAACTACAGCAGAGACTTGTCGCTCTTTTAACAAACCACAGACTGCTAAACTGATCGAGAGGAGAAAAAACAAAAACAAAAAACAAAAAGAAACAGCCGTCGTCAGCTCATCCACTAGAAAACATATACAAACTTTATTTTAAATATTGAATTCAACATACATGCCCGATTTGTGACGTGAACACAAGACTGTACAGTTTCGAGACTGGCGCTTGAGGTGAGAAATAATGTGGATGGAATCGGGACGCACAGACAGATGTGCTGCAGCTGTTAAGTGTGACGAGCGGATTTAGTCAGTCCTTTTAAATAATGTCAGATCAGCTTCCTGCCGTGGAGGAATCGGTTTTTTTTTTATTATTATTTAAGCAGCCTCTGGGGGAGATCCAGATGTGATGGAGGAACGGTCAGCAGCCTGAATTGCCGCCGCCTCAAAAAGGGGGGCAGCAAAAAAAAAAAAAAAAAAAAAGGAAAGGCAGTGGATTGAATTATCACATGTGAAGTTAAGACAAGTTTTGGGAGATTTATTTTCTTCCTGATGGGTAGATGAGAAGATCGACACCCCTCTCACGTCTCGTCAGTTACACGCGATGCTACAGTACAGCCAACAGCTGGCCGGCTTAAGTTTAGCACGAAAGACTATGAAAATTGCAAGCAGGCTAGCAGTTTCCCCCTGATTCCAGTCTTTGTGCTAAGCTAAGCTAACCAGCTGCCGTGTGCAACTTCACATTTCACACACAACCGCGAGAGCAGCGTGTCCTGTCTTTTTTTTTTTTTTTTTTTTTACTTTCAGCAAGACAACAAAATAAATAAATTTTCCCAAAAATCCTTTAAAGGGATTAAAAAAAAAAAAAAAAAAAAAAAAAAAAAGGGCAACAATTCAAACAAGTATTATAACAATGAATGACTCGCAAAACATTTGAGCTGGAGCTCCCAAAAGCAAGAATCAAACTTGCAGCCTAAAACTGGAGCGAACAGTCGGAGCTAGTGCAGCTTCAGTGGAAGGCGGTGGAGGAGGACGTTTCCTCACTACAGCTCTGAAAAGCTCTACAAAAAACAACAACTCCTCGTGATGCGACAACAGTCGGTGTTAACGCCATGCAGAGAGTCAAAGTCCGCTACGAGACGCCAAAGTTCAGATAAAACACGTCGGTTTTCTAAAACACAAAATGAAACAAACAAAAAAAAACAAAAACAAAAAAAGGAGGAGAGAATCAGCCGAGAGGCTTCCTGCAGCTCTTTAGTTTGAGAAGTCACATAATATTAAAGGGAAAGACGTACAGATCATCTAGAAGCAACCTGAGCCCAGATTATACAAATGTTTACTTGGCCTTCTGAACTTAGTGTGAAAAAAACCAAAGAATCGAGGCAGACTGATTTAAAAAAAAAAAAAAAAAAGAAATACAGCTTTGCTTCATTTCCTGCGCTCATCTTTTCAGTTCAGAGATAAATGTGATTTTTTTTTTTTTTTTTTTGAATCTACAGTCACCACAGTACAATCAAATTGGTTGATTTTACTGAAAGAAAATTCAGAACAATCACCTTGTCATTATTTGATTCGTCTCTTGTGCTTGTCAGAAATGTTATTAACAGGCTGAAGAGAAAGTAAACTGAGCTCTGAACTGTCTGCCTGTAAGACAAAATGATTAAATGCACATTACAGTGATTCAGCTTGCATACAATGTTGATAGTAGCTGCACACAGCAGCCTCAGTTTTCCCTGAATTACATCTCTGCTACCAGCGACAGTGTGTGTGTGTGTGTGTGTGTGTGTGTGTGTGTGTGTGTGTGTGTGTGTGTGTGTGTGTGTGTGTGTGTGTGTGTGTGTGTGTGTGTGTGTGTGTGTGTGTGTGTGTGTGTGTGTGTGTGTGTGTCAGTCAGCCTACAGTATGTGTTACAAAGAAAGATGCGTCTATCACAGCATGGCACACTGGAGAAGATCCTTCAGGTCCTGTTTTGGCAAGAGGCGCCGCCGCCGGCTTCTCTTCTCTCATGAACATGCAGTATCTGATCTGTGGCACTGGGGGGGGGCGATGAAGAGCAGGGCAGACTGTGATCCCGCAGGTCCACGACGGACAAAAGAAGACGTGATGGGTGGGCGTTCGGGGAGGACAAATAAAAAGGGGGTCAGCTTTGGTGTTGAACTAGTTCCATAGTTCTAGGACTGAACACGCTGAGTGAGTGGGCGGGAGGGCGATGAGTATGACGGGGAGGATGAGGAGGAGGAGGAAGGGCGTCAGTGAGTCTTTAACTTGGTGCGCTGCGAGCCCTGTTCTGTCAAGGTGGCTTTGAGAGAGTTAAACACCGTCTGTCTGACGTTGTCCTCCATATAATGTTCACTTAGTGGCTTCAAAACCTGCAAGAGACGAAAGAGGAGACAAAAAAAAGGGGGTTTAGTGCGAGAACAAATTATAAAAAAAACAAACAGTCAATAATGGGGACAGACGAACTGAAAGAAAGCCAGTTAGGGAAGAAAAAACGTTTAAAGGTCAAATAAAGGAACAAAATAAAATGTAGTCTTCGACATGTCGACCACAGAAACGCATCCAAAGCATCCAAATTCACAACTCAACAAAACATCTTCAACTGAAAAGAAGTTTAAAAAAACAACAACAACAAAAAAACAAAAAAAACTTTCTTTCCACACTCAGTAAAAGCTGATTAAAAACCACGTGGGCAGGTCCGGGTCCTCGAGATCCTGAGACGGGCTTTTTCTTCAGGCGTCTACGTCCACACGCAGGAAGTTAAAGTATAAAAATCCAGCACCATTGGACTGAAAGTTAAAAATGAAAAAAAAAAAAAAAGCCAGCAAACTGCAGAAGTTTTGATATGAGAAGAAAGTTTAACAGTCTGTGAATCCGCCAGCAGCTAGTTAGTCTTCTTGTAGTTGTTGTTGTTGTTGTTGAGAGGAGACAGAGCTCCGAGTCCCAGTGTTGCTCCTGACGGGAGGGAGGGGAGAAGAGAGACGGGCCACGCCAGGCGGCTCCTGACTGGCTCCAAAAGTTTGGAAAACACCTGAGAGGACAACAGGAGAGTTACACAAGGACCAAGACGGACAGCGGAGCAGAGGGTGGGACAAAAAAAAAAAAAAGATGAGAGGGATCGAAACGGAAGTCTGAAGGGAGATTAAGGACAAATAAAAAAATAAAGGCACATTACGACAAACGACGAATAAAAACTGAGGAAAGGAAAGGAAATCGGGCAGGATGTCGAGGACGGCAGGCAGGCAAGGCGGCAGATCAGAGAAACGGGAAGCGACACGTCTCACCTTTCTGACCGTCCTCTGTAAAGCAGGAGAGGCGGGAAGACGGAGAGAAACACAGCAAGGAGGGAGAAGACAGAAGACGTGAGTGACGGCTGCGTTTGAGGCGAATCCCAAACGTTCATCAAAATCTCCGAAACGGGATAACAAACAAAACTCCGGCTTCACATTTGTTCTGCCGAGCAACGTCAGCGCAGGTCGGGGGAAGAAGGGGAGCTGCGAGGAAGGAACTCTGAACGTGAAAGCACGAATCTTTGGACTCGGTGCGACGGATGATGAAGACGTGGAAGAAAATCATGAGACAAAACCTGACGCCCAGGGGGGGAAAAAAAAAAAGAGAAAAGAAAAGGCAACGAGCCGAGTTTCAGATCAAATACTTCTTCTATACACACGTGCGGCATTATTATATTCCCGTAGAGAAAAACAAGTTCAAACATTTTTTTGCTCTCTTAACTTTAAGTTTTGATTTCAACCGAATTCCAACTTAATCCAAACGAATACCTGGTGTTCACAAATGTATCTTAAACAATATTATAAAAAAAAAAACATAAGAAATCATGTTGGAGAACCAAACACTGGCAACAGCATCACACAGCAGCATCAAGAGAAAATGTCAAAGAAAAAAAAAAAGAAGATGGAAACCGTTTATGGTAATTTGCAGTAAAATAAAAGAACAGTCTGACCCGAGGCAGGTTTAATCATTTATAAATGTACCTCTCAGAGCTCTCGGTCTCTGCAGGATGAAACAATTAGTCCACTTATGGATAATCAGAAAAATGAATCACGGGATAAATTTGTTTATCAAATGCAAATCTCAAACGTTTGCTGGTTGCAGCTTCTGAAATGTGATGATTCGTTTCTGTTCTCAATTAAGTGTCAAAAAATGAGTGGATTATTTATGAATAGATGCAAAAGGAAACGGGTTGAAAATCAGCTGGTGATTTATACTCAGTTATACGTCTAGTTTAAGTCTTGAATTGACAAAAGAATATGAAAACACGATAAAGTAAACTGTCGCTAGTTTCAGCCAGATTGCGGTGGAGTCATAGTTTCTCCGCTTTGATTTGCTTTTCATCCGTCTTAATACCCAAAATATTTCCAGCCACTGCCATAACAACAACAACAACAGTAATCATCACAAATATAGACATTTAATTGACCAAAAACCAAGAAAAACAAAACAAAAAAAACAAAAAACATCTGGACATTCTTTGTTGTCCCCGTGCGGGCTTGTTGTCACTCGCACGAACACACTCGTCCTCACACACTCTGCCGACCTCTCACGCAGACGACCCACCTGTTCCCAGAGCGTCTCGGCCACCAGGTCTATCATCGTCCCCACCTCCCGGAACTCTCCGGAATACTTGACGTACGCCCAGAGGCAGAGCGACAGCAGCGCCGCGCCCATGGCCAGGTTCGCCAGCGCCGCCAGGGTGCTCAGGCCGACGAAGCCCGTCACCCCCGACACCAGGTAGGTGACGAACATGACGGCGAAGAGCGTGGCGGGCGTGCGTGCCGCGTAGAAGATGTTTTTGCTGTCGTTGTGTTTGGAGAAGTTGGCGAAGGCCTCGTCCAGCTCCGACTCCAGCCGGTTCTGGTAGCGCTGGCAGAACTCCTCGCCGCCCATTTTCTTGACAGAGCGGAAGTAGCCCACCGAGTGCTCGCGGAACTCCCCGTGGCAGCGCTCCAGGTCCGCCGGGGCGATGTAAGGCTTGTCCCCGCCGCAGATCTGTGGGAATCAGTGACAAGAGTGAGTGACTGACAGAAGAGAGAAAGGCTTACTGGGATTCCTGCAACTCCAGTTAGATGTTCACGTCGTCCGTCTTTGCAGGAGCTGTGCCGTCAGCTTCCCCAGAACGACATGAAAATCGGGCCACGACCGCTGTCGCCGCCGTCCTGCAGCGACACCCGCCGCTCTCCGAAATCTTTTGGGACTCGTTTGAATTGATCACGGTTCATGATGTCGGGGAAAGAGAAACGCGTCCTAACCTGTTCCATGTTCTTGCTGTACATGTCTTTGGCTCCTGCCACAGCGGTCAAGTTGTTGGCTTCTGCCGTCGCCTGACGAACGGGGAAAGACAAATGAGATTGGAGATGACTTGGTCGTAGGAGATGAGGATTGAAACCTATGACGTGAGACGAGACTTAAAATCATCCCCCCGGTTTTGGGAGAGTAACTAACCTGCAGCATGGACTTTGGGTGAGGCAGTTCCTCTCCTTGGTAGATCTTTATGTAAGCCTGCAGGGAAGGAAAACGACGCGTGTGCTCACAAACGTGGTTCATATGCAGCGTTGATGTTCTGGCAGCAAATACAAGGAATTAACAACGTGACAAGAACTTAAGACGCAAGTCTGCTGGTTGTGTGTCAAACTAAGTGGATTTAAAAAAAAAAACACCAAAAAACACACACACACACAAAAAACCTGACCACTGTTTGTTTTTTTTTGGGGGGGGGGGGATTCGTTGGAATCGCCTTTGACTAAAATCCCAAATCAATTTTGTGTCGTTTATTCACTTCAAAGCTTTTGTTAATTATTGTTCAAATGGCAGATTGCACAACACGAGGCTTTGACCTATCAGAGTGAAAACCATCGGACTTGAATAAAATCCTGCAGGACCTTGAAGTACTCCAGAAGATCTCTGCAGGTGACTTTGTTTCCTCCGATCTCCTTCTCCACGAGTCGCTCCGGAGCCAGGAGGAGAGGCACCAGCTCGGCCAGCTCCTTTTTAAAATCGCCGTCGATGTCTGCAACACACAAACGACACAAACAAACAAACCCTGACTGGTGTTCTGGTGCGCGGCGGTTCAGTCCAGCATGCCGCAGCCGTCGCTCAGCATCTTCTGCTCACCCTTCAGCCTGCCGTCAAAGTACGGGTTGGTGGCCACCTTGAGGCCGGGATGGGGCAGCAGGAAGCAGCCGATGCTGGAGAAGCAGGAGTGGATGTGCTTCCTCACGTTCTGCAGCTCCTCGTGTTGGTTCTGCTTCACCTGCGTCAGCGAACAGCAAACACGGAGAGAGTGCGTCAACAACGCGCGGAAATTTCGGGGTAGAAAAACAACAACAACAACAACAACAAAAAAACAGTTTGAAAAGATATTCTCACCTGCAGTCGTCTGTCCAGGAAGGCGTTCCCTCCTTCCAGTCCGTAGTAGTGTTCGTAAGGATAACTCCAGTCCCGGATCAGGAACATCAGAGACTGAAACACGCAACCAACAGCAAAGAGACGCAATGAGACACGTTATAGTTGATTTTGTAAACAAAAAATTGTGGTTTGGATACTAATATCGATTGTGCGGCTTGATATTGATCTCTTCTCCGATTACACCCCTCTCCCACCCCCCGCCCCGACTAATATCCATCGCGTTCAGGTTTTCAGTTCCATATTATTTATTCTAATTACACGACTCGACAACAGAAGCCGTCAGTACCTGGAAAGGTTTCAGATAGATCTCTTCCATTGCCAGCCGGCCATATTCTGTGAATAGCTACACATGAAAGGAGACAAAAATAAGAACATTAAAAAAAAACAAGACTTTGATGCTACTTTTTTTTTTTTTACTTGCAGAAGAAGAACAGGTGACGCCAACCTGCAGATGCTGCAGGTCGTCCTCCTGTATGTTCTGGGAGAGATTGTACACCTGAAACAGAGAAGAAACAAACGCAACACGAGACAGAAGTGTTGGATGTTTTAAGAGACAAAAGGCAGAGGCGCTGTCTCCAGAAAAAACAACAACAACAACCCTGCTTTTAAGTGTCACCTGCACAGAGCTGGTCATCGTGCTGAGGGCAAACACGGTGGCACAGTCCTTTATGGTGGACTGGCTGTCGAACGCTCCCTGAGTGTCGACGAGGAGCACGGCCACCTGTCGGGACGACACGCACGAGAGAGAGCGAGTCAGTACGAGTCCGCGATTCGTGTGAAAACTCGTCGACAAAAGCTGAAGTTAAGACAAGCGCAGCCGGAGACGGTCCACCTTGCTGCCGTCGGGTTTGTCGACCACGAAGACGTCGCTCCAGATCTGAATCCCCGTGGTCTCCCGCTCGCAGCCGCCCCTCCAGGTGAACCCCGTCAGGGGCTCATCGTCGCCTCCCATCCACGAGTCGCACTGCTGCAGAGGGAACGAGGGAGGAGACGGAAGGAAGAGGGGGGTGGGGGGGAAAGAAAGAAAGAAAAGAAATGGAAGAAGAGATGGTTTGGTTAAGAAGGAAAACCACGTGGATCGAGAGGACAGATGAGGAGTAAAGTACGACGGGCAAGACGAGACAGATCGCGGCGACGAGGTGGAGAAATAATGGCACGAGTGGAAAAATGGAACAGAAGGTCAACGTACTGAAGTCGGCCAGCGTTGGTCACAGATTAGGACCAGAGGGAGACATTCATGTTTCACCAGCAGCTGATTTGAACAGGGATTTATGGAGAATGATATTATTTTATTGTTTTATTTACCTTCCCTTTTGTTACCACACCATCTTCAAACCCCGAGTCCATATCGGTGTGAAATCTGATCTGCAAATTCACACTTTTGTTTGAAAAAGTATCGAGATTGCTGACCCCATAGTCAGGCCACTTATTGACTAGCGTCATAACTAACATGTCATCTAACAGTTTAATTATTACGGAGAAAATTACACCCTTATCTCACGATCCTCCCAAATCACTCTTTTACTCTTTCTGTGGTTCACAGTCTTTTAGAGCTTCCCGTCACAGGTTTGAACTATGCAAGAAAAGATCAGCATTACGCCGCAAAAATTGAAAATACTCCCCGAAAATAATTTTTGGGGATTATAGTGTACACTTTGTGCGTGCCATTTCTCGCAAAACAATTGTTATGAACACAAAGTTCGAGTAAAAAAAAAAAAAAAAAAAAAAATCAACTTATTGAGATCTTGTCCGTTTATGCCAGAGTCAGGTGAGGACAAGAAGGGAAAACGGCTCCAAAAACAAATAGCTGAATTTGCGCCTCAGAATGTGGAGACACTGATTCCTGATTACGAAAACCATAAAGTACATCTGAGTTCCGGGTCCAACTCTGATCTGATGACAGAGCAAGGTGACAACGTGGCATTTGATAATAGCAAATACCTGCGATCTGATAATACTCCAAACGCACAGCCGTTAAAGTTGTACACACTTATTAAAATTACTGGAAACATTAACTGTCAACGGTTGAAGCAATGGCATCAGTGTGAAAATGTGCAGAGACTTGCATGAATGCCCACGTTCATGGTCCCGAGCAGCTGTGAGTCATAACGCTCCTTCGTGTTTTCATGGTGGGTGTGTGTGTGTGTGTGTGTGATTGCGTTATCAAGAGTATTTGCAAGAGAGTGTAAGGTGATCCCGGTTACTTGTGTTTTTAGCTGCAGTCAGATGGTCTGCAGGACTGGCTGTTGACACTTGTGTCGTACACATTTGTTAGATGCACATTAACAAGAAGGTGTGTTTGCGTGCCCTGTGTGTACATGTGTGTGTAGTGTGCAATTTTTTTTTCTAGCTCATATTTACAGACATTTATACAAGAGCCAGTAACCACACAGGAAAATGAAAACAAAACTGTTAAAAATTTTTTTTAGAATTCAACACCAACAAGTCTACGACTCCTATTCTGAAGATTTATTGTTTAGAATTGCCTTTCCGGACCAGTTCAACCACCCCGTCTACTTTATGTACTTTCTTCCACATCGACCTCTCCTGGGTGAACCAGTATCTCTGTACGAGACCTGACTCATAGCACTTGTCTTTGCTTGCCACCTTCACACGAGAGTACTCGATGTAATCTCATCTGTTGACCTTGTTCATTTAGCCCGGCAGGTTTCACAATCTGTGCTGACTGCAAGTGTGACAGTATGAAGCCCCAGGGGGACGATGAGCTGTTGTCTGTTAACTGTGGGGGCCTTTCAAGGTTGGGACTAATGTCAACCATTTATTTTACTGATCTCACTGAAAATATGGATGGTGGATGAGTCCTCTGCTGTATGGTCAACATTTATGAATCGTCAGTTATTTAGTCAATTATACGTTTTGCCATTTCGATTTTATGGCCGGGCTGTTGTATTGGATGACATTAGATGGTACAGGTGTACCTAATAGAGTGGTTGTTTTTTTAAAACTGATTAAGTTGATATCAAATATGTGCCTTTGTAAAAGCTGCTGTGATTCTTCAACAGATCAGATTATTCCTTACTGATATAAATATTAAAAAAAAACACTGTCACAGTCAGCGTCTTGAAAGGACACTTTAAAGGACTCATAAATTATGTAAATTATGTCCGAATAAATGTACATCTTGGTCTACGTGTACTTATCTCCTTAGAAACAGTTTAGGATTAATAGATAGTCAGAAGACATGTGAACAAATCAGATCGTTCCAAACTGCCTGCATCTGCAACAACATTATGTGTTTGGTACTTCGCTGAGTAACTGTCTTTATTTGTATGAATCCCCACAAGAACATGTTCCTTTGCAAGTCCAATAACATGGAAAGAACACGTTGTTCATCTCACCTGATGCATGTAGCGCAGCATGAAGTCCAGCAGGAAGGACTTGCCCTTGCGAAAAGCTCCAGCCACGGACACGACCACCACGTTCAGGTCCTTCACGTGATCCTGCAGCAGGATCTTCTCCAGCGCCGCCTCGTCCAGCTCGAAGCTGTGCTCGTCATCGTTGGCGAGGACGATCTGAACGGGCTTGGCCTTCTCTTCCTCCACCACAGCCTGAAGACACGAGTTGGAAATCAATCAGGGGCTTTCCTTGGCCCAGAGACAGGTTCAAGTCATTACAATGCTGATGAGGCAGATTTCAGGAACGGGGACAGAGAACTGAAAATTACAAAGCTGAGATCTTCCGGCAAAACATCACATGAACTCATTCTGGTGTAAAGAAACACTGCTGGAACTCAAAAGATTTCAACATGGTAAATATAGAAAAATGCCAGAATAACTACATTTTGTGCTTTGCCTTGTAAAACAGAAAATGTATTTTCTCTGTTTAAGTATCTTTTGGTTTTTGATTGCTGGCTGAACAAAAAACATCACCTGGCATTTTCACCAATTTCTGGTGCTTTATCGACCAAACAATTACGTGATTAATTAAGAAAGACAATCAAACATATCATTTACCATAACTGTGAATACAACCAATATTTGTGGTCCTAACTGCCATCAGTTGATGGGAAATGGAGACCATTTATCTGGACTTTCCTTAAAATGTACAGTCTGTGCTATTATTCTTAACAAAAATGTTCTACGATAATGTCCAGAACAGTGTTACACATTTATCAAACACTTGAACTCTTCACCTCCTCTTCCTGCATCTCCTCATCTGCTGAGTGAGTGAGGCTGGTGATTTTGCCCGAGTTGGAGGCCCCTCTGCTGGGAAGCAAGTCATCATCCAGGTCTTCGGGCATGGCTAAAGGAGGCCTCTGATTTTGCCTAAAAATGGGGACATCTTCCACGCCGCTCAAGCCTTAAAAAAAAAAACAAAAAAAAACAAGGACAGCGGAGGAAAAGATAAAATTACACTGGTTACGTCACTTCACGCAGCATGTTAAAAGTTACAGTGAGAAGGAGAAGGACTTGGCGGCAGGTTCACGTTTTAAGAGCGACAAGGTTTTTGTTGTCATAAGTTGGTTTGCGTGAGGGATGGATCATTGTTCCGAGAAGATGAGGAGAAAGTGAAACGCCTTATATGGATCAAAATGAAGACAGAAACCTTTTTTCAGCATTGTGCGCTGGGCTAAATACCGTTTTCCACTCTGATCTTCCCATTTAGGTTAAGTTCAAAAATAGCCTTGCAGCGAAAATCACAAAGGGCCAGAAAAAAAAAGAAAAAGGAAACGAGTAAAGTAAGTTACCGGGACAGCGTTTTCACGCTCGTCTTGTGTTCCTGTGAAATTCTAAACCTCGTTTCCTTCCTTCCTGTCAAACTACCACCGCTGCAGTATGAGCGAGAGGGCTGAACCACAAACTCCGACGTATGTGGGTTAGTAGTTCGTCTGCATAGCATTATTTCGGTACATTCCAAACACAAAGATATTCAAAGCGTATTATTATGCGAGAGCAGGGAAAGCATAAAATATAGACTCCTCACAAACTGGAACTGCCTCAAAAACGACTCCAAATTATGAATCAGTGATTGAAATGTTTGCTGGTTCAATTCCTTCCCAAATTAAGCTTCTAGAAAAAAAAAAAAAAAAGAAGAAATATGCTTGGTTCATTGTCATAGTTTACCAAAGTTTTCATGTTCTCCTGGGAAGAATACAATCTTTTTTTTTCACCTCCTCTGCAGGTGTAGAAACCACAGGTCCAGGATGACACTCCCTCGAGTGCAGACTGAACGTGACAATCCCGTCGGCCGTACAACTCAAGAGTCCATCGAACAGGTTTGACCACAAATATTCAACATTGCTCATTCAAATATTTTCGTAATTAGATGTTGATCCAGCAAGTCTCTCACAAGATTTAAACTAGGTTTCGGCAGCAAACCATCACAACTCATCTCTCCAAATCTGGCAGCCACTCGTGATAAGTACATGACAAACATCAGTCACTGATATCCATAGTAATCACAAAAGGTCAGTAAACTTTCTAAAACCCTCAAAGATATTGAATTATCATAAGAATCACGTGAGACAAAGAACAACGACAAATCATCACAAATAATAGGTTTCGATTTGGGGAGTGTTACGTTTTAGTTTTGTGTTGAATGACTAAACGATTAATGGATCAATTGTTTCATCTGTAGGTTGATAACTACCACAAGATGAAGATGATCAGAGTCAAGAGTTTTTTTTATTTTTTTATTGTCGTTTATAATGCAGATTTTACTGGTTACTTCCAACCCAATTGTCTCCATGTCGGAGTGTTTCACAGAAAGAGGACTGAAAGTGGTGAAACTCGTATAAAACAAACTTGTTGAGTATCGGATGCCGATACCTCGCCTGTGTGATTGACAGGACGAGAAGACTTTACGCTGTACAGGCGTTCATTTCAAACTTCTTCCATGCATGCGGAGTCTGTGCTGTCCTATGCTAGTCTTTGCTTACAATAATACTATATATGTATGCCATATTATATTCCTTATATACAATCTCGTATTAATCAACTATTAATCCTCAGGCGTATGCAACAGGTTGTGTCTGTAGAGGTCAGCGATACTGCTGAGGTCAGCGATCCTGTTGGGGTCAGCATGCTGCTGTGCATAATAACAAGGCCACAGCTGTAACGGTTGATGGCACGACCATTAGTTTCACCTCCCGTCTTTCTTATTTCTTCCGAGTCATAAAACAGGAATAAGTTACTGACCTGAACAAACACGTCCCCACAAGGCAAGACGGCCCACCTCGACCAATCAACAAAGGACACATCACCATACATGACTTTTTGGTTCCTGTACTATAAGAAGACCGGGTCAGGGAGGGTCAGGAGGTCAGACTTCGTAAACTGACACATACTCTGTTGCGGTCAGGGAAACATAGTCGTTACCCAGAGCTCTGTAACACTGATTATTCTGCTGCTGTTAAATAAACACCTTGAAGCCTGACATCTATTGCCTCATTAAAGAACACGCAGGACTGGGGGCTTTACACATATTGGCTTTGTACTAGCAGGAGCCCGAGTCCAACAAGTCCCATCAGGGAACTCAGCGGCAAACTCACAAATATTAGATTTTGTGCTTAACAAGTTAAAAACCGGTTACGGATCATTACTTCCCCACAAATACACGAAGCACCGTGAACTTAAAGTGAGCATTTCCATCAAATAATGGTTCTCTGTGACTTGCACAGTCAATCTGCTGGTTTAAGCTAAAGCTGGAACAATGAGTCAATTAACATGTTAAAGAATCCTCAACAAGTTTGATGATGAATTGGTGAAAAAGGTTCATCGTTTGTCAAAATAAATTGATGGCATACTTCAGGCAATGAAGGCAATCTTGTTTTGCATTATTTGAACTATTCTGTAGAACAATTGATCGCTTTAACTACTTTTCATGCTCGTCATTTGTGACACTTGCTGCTTTTCTTTGTCTCATGATTTAGATAAATTAAAAGTTTTAAGGTTTTAAAGTTTGTCCAACCAATGTTGGTTGGACCAAAAAAAAAAAAAAAAAAAAATTTTTTTGAAGGTGCCGCTTTGGGAAATTGCATTTTCACCATTTTACTAGCAAATCATTAATCTTAAAAAATAAATAAATAGCGGGTTTATAACCAACGACGACAACAGTGGAAGCCCAGTAACATTTCAAGGTGGCTGAAGGGCAGTTTTGTTAATACAAAGCGATTCTCCCTCCAGAGGACGACTGTAAATAAATAGGACATTTGAAGATCGACCGGGAGGTGCTGCAGTGCTGCGAGCGCAGGGCAGTTACAGTAATCTGCTCCGCACACAAATTAAGCCCTGAACGTTTCCCCCAGTCTGTTGCACTGCAGGTCCCCATCGAGTCCAGAGCAGCACTCAGCAGAATGAAGTGGCACAGAATGCAGCCATAGAGGGGACACCCACACAAAGACACTATTCTGCCGGGTCTGCGAGGACTCTGGATTGCAGCAGAACGTGAGTGAGAGACAAAACACAATAAGCATGCAAAGAAGCAGCCGGTCAACAAACACACACACACAAAAACAGCTCTGCCAATATACGCACACGTGATAACCCTTCGTGATAAAGCGGCTAACTGCTCCTCGACTTGCAGAAAACCAGGACAGAACTGAAATTAGCCACGTGAGTTCTGATCCTGTGGAGGCGCTGAGCAGATGTTGACTGGCCTACATGTCCCGAATCAGCTCTCCCCTCCCTCGACTCCTGCACTACATCTGAGGCAGACTTTCGCAGCACCGTGGTCCACTTAACCCCAAGCAGCTGACCGAATATGGACGCTTTCAAACTCGAAAGAGGTCATTTCAGCAACACTTTTAAAAGATATAAGTGTAGAAATGAAACCTGTGGGGGTAAAGTAGTCGAGCTAGTAGTCGAGATTGTGTCAAATATTCGCTGACGTGTTGTCGGTTATGACATTTCACCTTTTCTTCGGGATCATGAGGGAGAAAGCTGGGGCTTAAAGCGTTGAGAAAGCAAGGGAAATTCGAGCAACCACCTCCTCTCTGCTGTTGCAGCACTGATCATTAATGTCAGTGACCCTGAAGCAGAGTTACAAAACCCTCCTTTAGACTTAAAACACCCCCGCGAGTGGCCAGGCAGTGTTTGTTTATTCTATGGGAAGACAACAAGCCTGCAGAGCCGGAGGAATCCACTGTAGCCTATTAGGATGCAAGTACACTGACTTCCCCGCACACCGGCACCAAAAGACAACCTGACTCGGCCTCTCTGGACTCGAGTCAAAGAGGCCAAACGTTCAGCTGCAGCAAGCGGACCGAGTGGGAGACGGAGAGGACAAAGTGCAGATTGAGAGCAGTCGCAGTCAGTGAATGGTGTTGCCACAGAGTCTGCTGGCTTGTGTGAAAGTAGGCATAAAGGTTATCAGGTTAAGGTCCTCCTGCTCATTTCTCCAGATCAGCCTCGGGCGCTGGGTCTTAGGTATTTTTTTGCCCGTCTCGACAAGGTGTAGTGAATGTAAACTGTACTGATAAACAAGGTGCTGGTATTAGCAATACATCCTCCCATTTGACAAAGCGACTAACACCACAAACAAGGGCTGCAACTATACAATTTAGTCTAGTTATCAATTCATCTGCATCATATTTTCCTCAAATAATAACTTCCTAAGGCTCAGTCCCGATTATTACATTAATCGGCTGATCGCAATTATTTGAGCTAGTTAGAATCGTTTCCATTCATCTGTATGAAAACAGCTGCATTACGTCTTAATGGCACGAGTGGATAATGAGCTCCCTTATAGTGCCCTGTTTATTTTCAATTATGGCTAACTGTCTGTCAGCAATTTCTTTGTACATTTCAGTAATAGGTTTCAAATTGTGATTTATGTCAAATCTTACCTAAAAGGCTAAATTAGTATCTGCGCTCCAGTGTTAAATGCTTTTACTATAATAGTGGAAGACAATTAAATAGTCATTCACAGGTATTTGGATGAAATTGACCCGATATGGAAAACATCAAAGATGGTCACAGCCTTAGACTCGGATCTTTTTTTTTAAATTTTTTTTTATTACTGATTGATTAATACTTCTAAACGAACCGCTTGATCATGATATAAAAAAAATTAAAAAAATGACTTTGAACCCCGGTCAAAGGAGGTGCTGAACAGAAACGAGTCATATCTACATTTATAACCAACCCACCCTGAGATACTCGGTATTAAACTGAATTAGACGCCACACTGAGTAAAGCAAAATACCTGAAATGTAAATAAACCTCTATGGTCAACAGCATGTTCACGGTTTACGTCTTTTCTTTTGTTGTGACTGACAAAAGTCTCCTTCTGTCTGTGAAATAGACATGCAGTCGTGTATTACAAATTGCCTCAGAGAGGTGGATCAAGTCTGCTGCCAAACTGAACACACTAATAATAGGGTATTTAAATATATCCGACTCATTAGTGGGATTAAGTGTAACGTTTAGTCTATATTGACCGGTACTCCCGTTTCAGGAAACTGGTTTCAAAGTTCAGAAACAACACACTCGAAAGCAACTCGGGGTGACTGAGCAAATAAAAGGCAGGTTTAGAGAGAGGAAACCCCGGACCGGACCACACCGGACCGGACCGGACCGGACGAACCGGACCGCTCCGCTCCGCTCTCCTCCGGGTCAGGCCCCGCGACAAATGAGCCGACAGGTGTCGCGGTTAAACGTTTGTATCCGGGTCAGAATCACTTTTAGACAACAGCTGTTTGTTTTTGTTTTTTACATTTTTTTTTTTCTGCCCAAGTTACCGACAGAAGAAAAAAAAAACACACATTTGAACGGAGAAAAAACAAAAACAAACACAGGCTGACAAAACGGATCTCGCTGTGGCTAATTCCCCCCCCCCCCACACACACACACACACACACAGTTTGGGCTGTTTTGACACTGTGTTTTGCTGGCTGCAGGACACGCATCACGGTTAGGCGGAGGGCGGAGGTTGGGGAGCGGGACGGGACCACATTTGGCAGGACACCGCGGGTCCCCAACTGAAAACAGAAGCGTCTGGCTAACGGAAAAGCAACTGACAAAAGACCACAGAAACACGAGCGGTTTAAATCGCAATCAGCCCCTCGGCTTCGCGCTCCTGATCGACTCGCCGTCACACACCCAACAAACAAAATCGACAACGATTTACCTTCCTTAACGACTCGGTTTTTGCAGTTGGGCTCGAAGTGATTTCTGCTCCTCAACCCGCTCACCTCCGCCATCTTGGACTACTGAAATTTAACGTGGCTGACGTCAAAGGAGCTTTTTTTTTTTTTTTTTTTTCTTCTCGCGCAGCCTGCTGAAGTTCGTACCGCCCCGAGGCTTCAGAGTCGGGCTGCACAAAGTATCACAACTATTTATTTAGTGCCTTTTATAATACAGCACATATCCCTTTAAGAACTCCACTATTTGCATGCGTGATTTAGTTGTTTTTTTTAGTTTTTTTTTTTGGACACTGTAAAGTCTGAATTTAGGGGGCATAACTGCGAGAGTATCTATAGGCAGGAAATATAGGTCATGTTCTTAGTGTTGCTTTTGAAAATGTGAAGGTTTTTATAATAACCTGAAGGAGTTTACAGTCTACCTAAATATAAATTACACTGCTCTCTGTGGACTCAATTTACAGATAAAATATCTTACTTTTTAATGTTTCTGAACATAAACACATCGTCAATGAAGTGCAAAATAAGAGAATATGCAGGTACGTAACGCCTTCTGATTATGATCATTGGCGATATTGTTTAATACTGACTTTGTGCATGGAAATATCATCACATCTCTCAAACAGAAGCTCGCAGAAGAATATATTTGAGAAGATCACCAACAAAATCCCTTATGTCAAATATTTAGAATCACACAGAATTACTCAAAGCAATCTGGTTTTCAAAATTTATTGTGATAATATGCCATATACCATGATGATGTTACCTTTATATTTTGAGATTGCGGACCCCAGGAAGACGCAGCTGCTGTGGCAGAAGCTATTGGGGATCCAAACAAATGACCACAGTTCCTTTTAAATGGCATGTTTAGCTTTATTATACCGTAGAAAGTGTCAGGAACACAGGCAGAGAGCTCCATGTGAGAAGGGATTCGACTGACAAACTGATACTCATTCATAGATTTGAAACAGCAACTTGACTCAATTGACCACAGCTTCACCAGAGCTTTTGTTATTGCTTTTGGGCCTCATGATCATATATCATTTTTCTTCAGAATACTACCCCAGCCACTAATGTTATCATCATCAAGATAATTTTACATTACAAGAATGTAAGATAGGAATCTCAAAGGAAATTGGATCCATTTCCTCAAAGTCACTTTATAATATTTCTCGTCTCGTCTCGTCTCGTCTCTTCTCTTCTCTTCTCTTCTCTTCTCTTCTCTTCTCTTCTCTTCTCTTCTCTTCTCTTCTCTTCTCTTCTCTTCTCTTCTCTTCTCTTCTCGTGATCACAATGAAATGTCAGAAATTATTTACCAGAGGCCAGATGCAGCATGACTGTCTCAGAAAATAAGGAATTGTTAAATTAACGTAAGGATTAACGTATAATGATAAAATAAACTGTTTAAATAATTAAATAATAATATATAAAAGTTGGAATATTTTTCTGAATGTCTCAACAACAATCTAATTGCCAGCAGGTCCTATTGTTCACTTATCTGATGAAATACCTCTAACATCTAACAGGCTGCATGGATTGTCACAAAATATTTTACACTTATGGTCCCCAGAAAATGAATCCTAATAACTTTGGTGATCCCTCTTCTTTTTTTTTCTCTCCTCCCATGTCGTCATCAGGTTGACATTGTTTGGTTTTAAATGAAATATCTCAACAGGATGGATTGCCATCACACTTTGTACAGTAGTTTCAGGTGCACTTTGTGTTTACTTCTTATTAGTTAGTATGCTAACATCCTAAAAGTACAATGGTTCATATGGTTAACATTGTACCTGCCAGACATCAGCATGAAAGCACTTTCCCTGAGAGCATAGACTGCTGACATCAGCATTTAGCTGAGCACTCTACTCACAAAGCCACTCGTTTATTTACTATGTCATTTCTTCACTCACTCACTGTTAGCCTCTCCACCTATTAAGGCCATTAGCAGGCGTGTTATAACGTCTAAACACAACCTTCCTCTTTATCACCTTGAAAAAGGTTCACTTTGCCTTCACTGGCAGATTTCTCGTTCAAGATAATCCCTATCTCTTGTGTTCAGCCAGATATCTGCGACGCAGATAAATGTTGTTCTCTGCTTACCGACTTAATGGTGTCTTAAATGCACTCAGTCATGATGACTGGCAAACAAAATGTCATAAAGCTCTTGTTGTCAGTGAATAAACTAATTTATATGTTTACTCAGCTGTCCACAGCCCGCAGTATGGACCGACAAGTGGAAAGACATAAATCAGGGCTTGTAATTCCACCTGGCTGGGGAGGTCTCTAGTGTTAAAACCAACAAATTAGCTTTGATAAAGTAATCACAATTATTAGCATGATAATGTGTATCTGCTTTTTTCATGATTTTTAAAATTAATTTGCTTCTTCATAAATGAACAAACAAATATTGGACCCACAATCAGCAAAGTCAAGCGCATTTACGAGTAAACACATTTGATTATATCAGCATACCCATGATCATATAATTAGGTGACATGGTAAATTACAAAACATGTTTTTCTACTGGAATTATTTGAATTAAAAGTAATAGTCCAGGAAAAATGGATTCAAAAATATACTTATATATCACTACCTTGTACCTAAATGTTGTGATGTAATTGTGGCATCCCACTGATGTTAAATAGTGGCTACATAGCTACTGTATGTTTATGATGCAACGGGGTTGTTACACAATGTACCACAACAGAATACCACCAGCTTTCTGTGGTCATTAAGGTAAACTGAATAATGAAGTAGCAAGCCGGATTTAAACAACCTCACGTTGTACATGTGTAATTCTAAGAAGTTTAGATGGAAACTGGAAACTTAAGAGTCTTGAACCTATGTATAGCATATTTGACACAGTTCAGTCATCTGTGCCACTTTTTTGACCCAACTTTGGGCTTAAAAGTGGACTGGAACTAAAAACAGCAGCTCTAAATACATAAATAAATCCACCTACAAACAACCCAGAAGTCATTAAAAAAAAAAATATGATGAAAAATGATCCAGTCTATTTCATATCATATAAGAAAATGTGTCAAATAAAACCCTAACAGCAGCCACTATATGGACAACACAGTTGCTTATCTTCAGCAGGTGTATATCAGTCAGTAGCCTCCCTTCGGCCTGTTTGCGTTACCGCCTGTCAGTCAGGTGTGTTTGCTTTGGCCTTTAGCTAATCTAAATGCTCATTGGAGTTGTGTTACGCAACAAAGCTGGTGTTTGAAGAAAGTAATCAAAGGTACTGTTGTAACTTTCCATCTTCAAACTCTTAACTGATATGACCTGGACACACCAACACACACACATACATCAACACAGTCAATTGAAACACAGTGCGAAGACGTCACAGGAAGACTGAAGGAACAGGCAAGTGAAAGATGGATTGAAAGTTCACCTCAAACAGCCTTGCAGAGGAGCCAGTCAGGCTTTAGATGACTCACTGTGATTGGTTGTCTGGCGGATGCTGGATCACCACTCCTCTTTCTCTGAGGGACAACCCCACATATCCAGGAGATCCTGCTCCATCCCAGGATTAGATGTGACATTTCACTGGAGGTGACTCTCTTGTCTTTCTTGTCTGCTATACTGCTACACATTCAACGTCTTGGATGAAGTTTTGTGTGAAGGACGTTTCCTGGTTGTAAAATGTATTCTTTTGCAAACAGCTGTAAAGTGTATTTAAAAGTTTTGTTGGCACATGCTGGTAAAACAGGCAGTCCAATGTGAGAGCACAAAGACGTAACATGCAGCAGCTTCTCACCAAAAAAAAGAGAAACAAATGATTTACCATCATTGCAATCCCTTCACTGGCCCGATAAATATGCTACGAATTCACATGAAGACAATCATTATATGTTATCCATTCTGTTCAAATTATTGAGTGCTTATGTATTTTTGCTTTGCAGCTTCTGCAGTGAGCTCCTCTCCCTCCATAAACTATAATGGACGAGGTCAGTAGTTAAACATAGGAAAAGGTCAAGACACTCGCAGCGAAGGAGAAGGTCCGGGGCTGTAAGAGTGACAGATGGAAAATAATTGGTTTTTCGAAAGAGTGAGAGGGAGACCGGGACCAGCAGTGATAATCTGTGTCTGTGCTATTCTTAGCTGGTCCCATCGGCCGGCAGAAATATGAGACACGCGTGATGTCAAGTCCTGGTAAATTTAGAGAGAGGGTCAGAGAACAGTGACAGAACCCCCCTGACCTCTACTGAAATCCAGATGTGTGGACTGCATGTATGTCCAGTGTATGTGTGTGGATGGTATGGAGGAGCTGACTCAGTGCCGAGTCTTCTACCAAACCCCCGGGACCTATTTGCATCCTGTTTTGTTTTTTTAGGCTATTTTTTACGTCCACTCCAAAAACTCATTGGGTTACCAGTCCCTTGACCTTATGTCACCTTTAGTTCAGATGAGTTTTACATACTTGAACACTTATTTAAGTTCAGGAAAATGTGGAGACCGTGTAGATGGCTCCCTCTAGTGTCCATACCCTGAAATACGTGTCTTTAAAATAAAGAGCGACGAAGCAGCAAGCGCTTTGTTTTGACATTTAAGATCAAGGCCTGCATCAAACAACTTCACAGCATAAAGTTCATAATTTGCTCATTGGTTGATCTTGCTGTAGAAATAACACCAAATAAAAATAATAATAATAAAATAAGTTTCTCCATCATGCAGTTCCCCGTTTCTGCGAAATGATTGCATCATTTTCATGCAGTCTTCCACAATCTGCAGTAGATGTTACTGTAAACTTACATATAAGTAGACTATAGCAATCTACTGTTAAGCGACTGTTAATTTACCACTAACTCACAGTATGCATTGCTTACTCAGTTTACACATGACAGTTAATTTACTGTAAAATAACTGCTATTATATTTTCATCAATTTGTACATTACTTTTGTTCTCTTACATTTTCACTTCACTGAATGTGTTTTTATAATAATCATATCTGATATTATCATTTATTATCATATCATATCATATCATATCATGTCATATCATATCATATCATATCATATCATATCATATCATATCATATCATATCATATCATATCATATCATATCATATCATATCATATCATATAGTATCTTATAAGCGATCGTTCCATAACCATAATGTTCAGGTCTATCACAACGGATTTCTATAAGGCCTTTGAAGTTATTAGATGCAGATACATGCATATTAGAAGAAACTCATAAATAAATATTTTTTTTTCATTTACATTTTTCACGTTTTAAGCAAACTTATTTGACACTATTTCAATTGTTCATTTTGATAATATTGATGACAGTTCTGGAAAAACAATTTTTTTTCCCCCTGCAGACGTTTTGCTCAAGTTGACCGGGTTTCAGTTTACCTGTGATAGGTTTCACCTGGAGAGAGAAGAGAACAAGGTTAAAAAAAAACAAACAAACAAAAAAAAACCCATCTGTATGGAAATCAGCGAGGGACGTTCAGACACGCAGCGTGAAAACGGATTATATGCAACCCGCGTGGAGAAGACCTCATCACGGACGCCTTGTTCCTGCTGACTGATGGGACATCCGACGGTGAGTACGTGATCTCTGTTGTTCTGTGTGTGTGTGTGTGCGTGTGTCATTATATATATCAGCGGTAAAGAATATATCCAGGACGTGGAAATAAGTTGACCATTTTCCACTGCTGCCACGTGGTGGCAGTGTAAGCCTGGTTCATGTTTGTGCAGCCCGCACCTCCCCTGCTGTGCTTTCACTTCATTAGGGCCTCAAATACATTTTGTAAAAAAAGTTTTCCTGTGCTCTCTTTTTTGAATAAGAGACACCTTTTTAGTTTCCCTCCCGAGCTTCAGCAGATACAACAGGTTATTAACTAAATACACTTTTTACAATCTCAAACTCAAAGACAGAATTAGAGGTCGCATGAGAAAGTCATTTATGCCTCCATCTCCAGCAGCATGGACTATTTCATCTATTGTGTCTCGTCTCATCTCCCCAAAAATACAACTAGACAACTTCAGTGCGTTCAAAATGCTGTTTTAACACTTCTTTTGTTAAATAGTTACTCTGGCTTCCTGTTCATTTATAGAAGAGATTTTAATATAAATGCTGGTTGATAAATTTCTCGATTAATTTGGCCTAAAACATTTGTTTGAAGAACGTGGCCTCAACATAACACACATGAATCTTAAAATATGCCACAACTCTATCCATTCACAAGCTCAGCGCTTATCCTTTAGCTTTGACCAAATATTACTTTTTATGTTCCTTATTGAATTCAAAGTGACTTACAATTTATTAGCGTTTTAACATCTTTCTAAATGTTTTCACCCTGCATGTTTGTGCACTGCCTCAGCGTTTTAACGGTGCTATACGAATAAAGTTACCTCACTTTAGAACAATACCAGAAATCCCATGCAAGTGGTAGTTTTTTTTGTACTGTTTTTTCAATTTGATATAAAACCTGACATGACATAACATTCGAAACATAACAGGTACATATAAATTAGTACAAATATTGGGGTTATAAATCAATGACTACATGGTGATTCCTATGGGACTCATTTGCAAATCAAGGGGGCAGATAACAGATGTGCAGGAAAGAATCACTTCATTTGTATTATAGTTTAAAAATCTGAAATATTTAATCAGGTTATTGATTGGGATGGGCCACAAAATACCATGAGAATAAATATTTATATTCTATTCTGATGTTGTTGGTTTTTTTTACTCTTATTGCGTCAACCAAATGTTCCAATGTCAACACAAAAATGTCAGCGAGACTTTTCAACCCTGTCATGTAGATCTAAGATTATATGATCAGAAAATGGTTTGAACAGATGCTGCTGGTTAGTGTTTTAATCCATTTCAGAAAGAAAAGGCCAAAAGCCTCGTTTAGTTTAAATACAAAAAGCAGGCCACTCTACTCGATCTATTTGTCACCATCCCCCTGGACACTGAATGTCTGACCCTCGCATGTAGGCCTCCTTGTGTTATTAGTAGGAAGTGTGAACAAAAGGTTTTACTTTTTTTTTGGTTTTGTTTCTCTTTTTGGTCATCCCCACCATCATCCCCTGTAGGTTTCCCAGTTCATTCATTTTCTAACGGCAGATTTTATTTATAACTCCAGGACAGGTGCTCCCATTCTGCATTATTAAGTAAAAATATTTGAAAGGACATTTAACAACCTCATAATCGTGCAAGACAGACGGCAAGAGGGAAGTAGAGAAAAATGGAAACAACATTTTTTTTTAAATACTTTGGGAGCATATTTTTTTTACCCTTAGAGCTAAAAAAAAAATTCAGTTTTATTTTAAGTGTAAAATCAACATGTAAAATGGTCACAAAAGCAGACACAACAAGGAAACAAGATGACAGAAACACATTAGAAACATCAATGTCAAAAAAATACCAACTCTGCCTTATAGCTCCAACTGTAAAATTGATCAAATGGGCTCTTCTTATTCCTCTGCAGGTATTAAAACACAGCTTGTATCCAGTATAAGACTTTGATCCCACAACACCAAGCTGTGTTTCCTCCCCTCAGCAACATGTTTATTGTCTCCTCTCTCCGAGTCCTCATACAGTTCGGCCGGGTTGCTGAATCAACGGCATTGCTGCCAGGTTGTCATGGCGTCTGATTGTTGAGTATCATGTCACGCGCCCCGTCACAGCCGGACGTCCCCTTCGTGTCCGCAGCCCGTCCCATGGTCGCCATGACGTTTACCTTGGCAACCACAAGAGGCTGGCAAAGAGTGGTGTCGTGTCACCTCATGTCGTAGCCATAGTGTTCAACAGAGAAAGGGTTGAAGGCCGGGTCTCCCATGTGAAATTATTTTTTGAGGCTCTGGAGGGAGTCGATAACTGCTTCTTGAGTTTCTTCACAAGCTTCTAAATGTGTCACAGCTCATGTTTTCTTGTTCCGCCGTGTGCGTTGTTCTCCTACTCGGGCATCAGCATCAAATAGGAAGTCTACATACAGTTAAATGTCTCTATGGTATGTTTTGAGGCCACCTTTGACAGTGAATGGTCAAAAGTGGATCCATATATTGGATCCATTCAGAGCAACTAGAGAAATGTCCAGTAAACTTAACAGAATACAGTATTTAGTCTGTATTCATCTGTATAGCTCTAACCAACAAACCAGGTGCCAAATTTCACTCGAGTATAAATATTAGCAACAACATGTACTTGTTTCGTACAAGTACATGTATTATTGGATTATTTGTATTGATGGTTCAACAGGCTTATTGTCAGTTTCAAGTATTTCATACAGTTCATCCATAACAGTGCATCTTTTTCTAACATGATCATCATTGTGTTGTTTGCGAAATATTTGTCTGGAATAAGTAACTATAACTGAAATATTGTAGCAGACAAAAAAAAGTACATTATTTCCATTTAAATGTAGTAAAGTACAAATAACTTGAAACTATAGTTAAACACAGTACTAAGTGAGTAAATGCACTTAATTGTTTCCACCATTAATAATTATCCTCTTTAATCACAGCAGGTTAATGTTCAAGCGCTGAAATAAGCTTCTCACTCTGCCAACATCCTGTAGTAATCAAAAGTGGACGATTTTAAAATCCGTGTCAGTTGTTCGGTGGAATCAAAAGCTTGTTTTGGAGTACGAGTGGGCCACAACATTTGCACGAGAGGTGACCAGTGGGTAAAAAAACCCGGGAGCTCGACGTCTGCGGGGCTCTGAGCCCTCGGGGGCAGCAGTCTGAAAGGGAAAGCCCGAGAGGAGACTCCGAGGCCAGGCTGGCTCACACAACCAGCAGGGCGGCTCATCACTCTCTCCACACTTCTGCTGTCAGAGCTTTTGTTTCAGCAGCATTACTCACTCGCAAGGTCCTGCCTCCCAGGTAACTATACTGCTGAGCTGGTTGGGCTGGAGGGAGACGCAGTTCTCAGCACCTCAGCACAGTGCCATAAAAAAATGTGGACTATATGAAAGCCAGAGAAAAAAGAAAAAGTCCCTCAACTGCTGCACATCCTCTTAAAAAAAAAAAAAGAAGAAAAAAAAAGAAAAGAAAAACACAAACTCGCTTATTATCTGGGAGTTTTTCTTCTCGTGCCATCACTCTGAGCAGTTACGTAAAAAAAAACAGTCAATATGTAGTAACAATTTAACACGAATACATCCACCACAGATCCTAAATGATGTATTTTACAGTTTAATACACAAGGGGCCTTATTTACTAAACGTTTGCGTGTGTAAAATCACGTGCAAACTCCACACCACCTGCAAAAAAAAAGTTTCAACTAATCTACTAACGACGTGCAGTGAGGATTGCGTCCTTTCAAATGTGCAATTTACCACACGTTGTCCATTTTGCCTGGATGCATATGTAATATTGGGCGTTTCTACTTGAACGTGCAAAATACTAGGAGGGAACATACAAATGCATAAATTTAGCGCCCGCAATGATATGTACTAAACCTGAAAGTAGAAAGAAGAGAAGTGATTGTTGTGTATTTTAGTACGACTGAAAGGAACGTATTAATCAGGTGAGCACATCTGGAGAGACGGCTGCTCTTATTGTGGTGAGAGGGAGAAACGGGGAAACTAAAGAATACGTTGAGAACGTGGTTTTACACCCGTGGAAACATTTTGGAGACGTCAGAGGCGGAAATTATTCAGATGTAACGTCTGTCCAATGATGACATTTCTGAGTTATTGAATGAACTGAATGAGGATTGACCGCCAACAACAAAGAGGAGCCACGAACTACCAGCAATTACTTTTTACGACTCAGCATTTTCCCGCCTCTGTATCCCACCTTGTGACGTTTTTCAGGTGTGCCGTCACACGTCCTAAATACGATGTCCTGCAAAAATACAGTTTCGCATTTAATCCATAATTGTCATCTGTAGCAGAAGTGGATGTTGTTCATCAAAAGTTGAATGTGCTCTTTTGAGAAACATTAAAAAAATGTTGTCTGCTTCTTATAAAGGAGGATTGGCCTTCGACCACAACAGGGAAAGTGTTTGCAGCTACTTTTTATATTCAGACGCGTTTATGAAATCTGAAGCTGAAGATCAGTCTTTGGTCACATGCTGTTACCACATGTACATTTTAAATAAATAAAAAAGAACTTGTAAATATTACAATAATTTATTTTACTCCAACATTTAGATAAATACATTTATTTACATAAGCAGAGAAAAGCACATTACGTCAACTTCGCGACAGTTTGGATCCGTATGCGTTGACAGAATCCGTAGCAGGTATGTTAAACTAGCTTCAACGTTTGAGTAATTGTGAGAAGTAATGTTTTGTCTTGCATCGTTTTGTGTTTCTTTGAGTAGAAAAGTTCTCAGTCACTTCTGGGATCCATCGCTGGTGTAAAGATGCGGTATAATAACAGGGTGCAGATTTGATTTCAGTGCTCAGCGTCAGAGCTGCTCTTGTGTACCTGAATCCTCCACAGACCGAAGATGGATTTTAACAACGTTGTGTCTTCTGCTTTCTTTCACACGCTTCCATTTACTTCCACCGACGATTCAAATTTACAGCTTACCCCCCGGTGTCGTGGCATATACGGGGGGGAAAAAAACTCAATAAACAAAAAGGTAGCATGTTGAACACTTTGGCAGGAATCCTGCTGTGTTTTTTAAATGTTCTTTTTTTTTTCTTTTCACGTTTTAGCATTTACTCAGTAATTATCTATGCTTTAATTCTCATCAACCAAATTTAAAATACTCCCAGTAAGCATGATTGTTTACCACATTTTGCTCTTTCAAGAATCATTTCCAAATAACTTTTGTTCTTCCCTCAGAAGAAAATAGATTTTTTTCCCCCTCGGGTCTGAGCAGGAGAATTGAGAATATAACAATAGTGTATCTTTATTTTGTGTTATTGTCATACACTATATGAGCGAGCATTATCATTGATATGTTCAGTGTTTTGTCTTTTTTTCTTTTTTGACATGTGGAGAGGAACTTGACCGCAGGGTTTAATTAACCAGGGAGTGTCTTAACATTATTGATATTTGTTTATTATTCATATTTGGCCAGAAGTATCTGGTCGTAATTGCATCCCTGATTCAAGTCACATAAATAATTTACATCGTCCACATTCTTCAGCACAATAACACATGACCTTGAGACACTTTACAACATGTATATTCTTGATGAAACATGTTTTAAATCATCTGATCTGACTGTTGTCAGAACATTTTCTGGTCAGCTATTATCACAATAAAATAGTTACAGTAAGTACGACCTGTAGTGGCCGTAGTGATCATGAGATGAGCAAAGCAAGAAGTCGGCAACCAAGTAGTAGGGACAGATGTTGGCGGTGGCTGGAAGGCTGTGGGAAGTAGGGATGCATCACCCCCTGATGTTAGAGGCTCTACATGTCCCCACTGATAAAGTTTTATTTAACTATTGTTAATTACTTTCATATTATAAACCCATTTTGATTTCAGTAAGTGGTTAACCGAGGATGTTTGGATAGAACTTTTCAGTCTGGTAGGAAATGACGTTTAAGATCAGACAGAGAGGTCAAAGGTCTCGCATGACGTGACCCCAACAGCACAAGAAGATGCCGACATAAAAGCAAATTTTGTATTTATTAGTAAAGCCATCAATAACAGTAGTGGATCAGAATTTTTTTTAAAAACTGACGGTACCAGCTGCAGCACAAATACCTCGGTGAAGTGTTTTGCAGTACGAGAACAGGGAGCTCGCGTTTACCGAGCTGGAGGAGAGCAGGAAGATGTCGCCAACAAGTCATATTTAAGTGAATATTACAACTACAATTTAAGGTGCTTTACAAAACATCATGCCGAGAGACTCTTGGTTGACTTTACTGTTTTTCAGAGGTGCGTTCTTTGCACGCGAATATTCACTTTTTGACGCTTTCGTCATCGAGATATTTTTGCAAATCTGGCTTTCATAACAGCCAGTGCGTAGCTGCCGCTGATTAATGTTTGTGTTTACTCTGTTGCATGCTTGCTATCAGATCATCATTTGTTGTGTAAATCTGGCTTTCCTATGAGCCGGAGCCGAGCCGCTGTTGTGTGTCTGCGTGTGTGCGTAGTCTTTATTTTGTTCCATGATTGTTATTTCTTTAACAGATAAATATTCCATCTCCATCAAAGTATACAAATTCATTTTCAAAGGCCATAAGAGAACATGCACAACCAATGCAGTGTTTCCCATACTTTACTTGGGCGGGCCGCCCAGGTCAATGGACGGGCGCCCAGGCATATTTGGCGACCCACTTTCGCATTTTTTAATTTATTTATGAATCTGTCCGAGAGGACGGGCGGGTGATCTGTGTGGGGAGCGAGCGGAGGGGGACAGCTGTCGGTCCCGGCTGCAGCAGACACTCGGCCACAGAGATCGGCCTGCTCGACAGAGAGAATAAACGTGGAAAAACACCAGGAATTTGTCGAGACATCCAGAAAGTCCGTCACATGCAGACGGAGAGATGAAAGGTTACCGGCAAGCTCGAAGTTCACGTGTCGCTGCTGCGGCATGAAATCAGCCTGCAGCCACACACACTGTCAACCAAAGTATACCAACGTGGGTTAACAATTATCTGATGGTCATCGGTGCGTTCATGAATTCAGTCTGAAGCCGTCAGGGTGTCATCGGAGCTGTCGGTCAGAAACTCTCTGTTTCAGTTTCATATCAGTCAGAGCGGGCAGATCAATCATTCAGTGACGAGGGGGTTGCAGGTAAAACTGCTGTCAAAGAAAAAGTCCAGTTTAAAATAATGCTGCTGCAGTTTGCTAGTCAAGACTGTTAAAAAAAAAATATATATATATATATATATATATATATATATATATATACACACACACACACACACACATATACATACATATATATATATATATATATATATATATATATATACGTATATATACACAGTACATGTTTTTTTTCTCTTAAAAACTCAAAAGAACCAATGACAGAGTCGTTACATTATTAAATGAATAGACAGAATCATTAACACGCGTCAACCACCACCAGTAAACCTATGGGAAACACTGCAATATATACTTTACATATTATTAGATATAATTGATTCCGATTTTTTTTTTTATATGGGTGTTGATTACTTTTCCTGTGGAAATATCTGCTTGATTAACCACCAGATTGTCTTTGTTCCCAGAGGATGAATCTTAATGACTTGATTGGCGTGACGTGATTCCTTTTTCTTTCACCATCAGGAGGTTCACGTTTTTTTTGTTTTTTTTTAGGAGGGAAATGTTTTACTATACTTTTTGTCATCCGCTTTTGTCACATCAGGATAAACGAGTGAGTTTGTTTGTGTTTCTATAGTAAAATAGAAGTTTGTCATTTTCAAGCGGATTCTTTTATTGTGGGGCGTCTTGCATCAGAGGACAGATGTTTACAGACTTTGTGTCGAACTGAGGGAAAAGAAAAGAAAAAGAGAGAGGCTTCAGACTTGTGCCGGCTTCTCGTCCAGGCTGTTGTCACACCTGTGAGTTTTCTGATAACGGATATTGATCCATCCTTGTTCGGTCCTCGCCTGCCCCGTGTGAGTGATGGCAGAAAGAGGCCAATTAAAGTTTGGCTGATTTTTAATTGGCCATAGAGAAGAATATGAAGTTATTCAAATGGATGAAATCCAAAGTCAAGAGTCACTGGTGGGGGAGTGTTTGAGGATTTTGTCAAGTTGAGTTTGAAGTAATCTGATATTTGTCTTTGTATTTGAGAGAGCGAGAGAGAGAGAGAGAAAGAGAGCTCCACCACCACCACCACCACCACCTCCTCCCCCTCCCCCTCTGTCCCGGTGTAGCTTTGTGTGCCATCAAAGGCCCCTGAGCAAAGAGACATGAGCCTTAATTGTTGTGCTTTATCAGGGGGATAAAGGCGGGATGGGCAGCAATTTAGGACGCCTTTATTAGACTACAAAGTGTGACAGACTGACGGAGAGATAATTGGCAGAGAGGGGAAAGGAGGATGGGATGAAAGAGCAGAAGGATGGAGAGATGAGGAGGACAGGGGACGTGGGTGGAAGCGTATTTGCTCAACAGAAAGGAGCAGAGGACTCGGATGACGATAAAAAGAAACTCCACCAGATGAAGTCGCCCCATCCGCTTGAAGACTTCCAGCTTGTTTTGAAGGAAAGAAAATCGGTCCCGCAGCCATAACTTCCCCACTCACAAGATCCAAATTGTGGATAAAATATTATCATAAATTCAGTTTTAAAAACTTTAAAATGCGATTGATCATATTAGTTTTTACTGCCTGTAATCATTCAAAGTGCAGCAAAATTTTTTCTAAAATCTGAATCCTCATTACCATATTGATTTATTCAGCAACCTTGTGAGTGATGTGAACTGTTTCAGTGCAACAATAATCTTTAAATATTAAATTTTTTTAAACAGTTAATTAACAAAGAAAATGTTTGCCATAATGCTCAGATGTGTGCAGTTTAGCAATTAAATGTCTGTCCCCGACATTTTGAAGGATTTCCTGAATTTAAATGTTTGCCGAGTTAAGAGTCGGATATTTGTCGGCGTGTTGGATGGTGTTTTAAGGCTTTGTGCGGAGTCAGGATGCACTTGCCGCTGAGCTCTCCTGCGGTCCACAGCTTGTTAATGTGACATGATAATGTTGGCCTCCTTCTATTACATCTGAACTAATGTGTTTGTCTGATTATACTGTGGCGATATGCGGAAAGTAAAACAAAAGCTTAGCATCATTTCCAATCTGCTCTCTACTCAACACAGTAATTACATTATTTAGTTTTGACGCACGTTAAGAAGCGAGTCAGGAATGCTGAAAGAAAATGGGCAAGAATCTCCCAAAACAATTTTATCGTTTTCTATTCTGCTCTACTAAAGAAGCATTAGAGCAGTTGTCGGGGTGAAACTCTGTACTGTCATTCCCACAAATCACACACGCTCTCATCAGGCCCGAGTTCACACACTGACTGTGCGGCCCAGAGTCCCCGTCCCTCTCCTCTCCACCCCTGACATGAATATATGAGTGTTTTTATGTGTGCAGTGAAAAGGCATCGCTGAGTTAAGTGGCCTTGTTGTATTCTGCCTGGGCCCTAACGGCCTCCGGTGGGGGGTGTGGATGAGAGAGGGGGCGGCGGCGGCGGCGGTGTTGGTGGTGGGTGGGGGTAGATGAAGGAGAGGCCTGCAGCACCATGCCTAATCAGCCTTTCTCGCCAGGGTCAAGACTTTCTGTCTGGGTCCGCGGTGCTCCCTGCCACCGAGGACTCGCCCATTCAAGCGCACAATGTCCCTGTCAGTCCCGACAACACTTCCTGCCTCTGCTGGCTCCAGCCCTCGCAGGGATACACAATATTTCACAGCTCCCAACAATGGCCTGTCTGCCTGCACCCACCATATGGTTACTATGGGCCACAATATTGACACACATCACTAATTATTCAAAGAGCCTAGAGAGAGAGAGAGCGAGCAAGAGAGCTGAGGAGAAGGGAACTGAAGGAGGCGTCTACCGGTCGCTTCTCTCTCTGTATTTTAATTTAGTGTGAGATTATACACTCCCTTATACAAACACCAAGAGGAAAAGGACTTAACTAGAGCCCCAGGTTGATTTTGCTTCTTTTTTTGGCCATATTAATGGTAACGTTTTCTTCAGCACAAACTCGGCTATCAGTCTTGAGTTCTCATTTTGTCAATTTGACAAAGTATAAAGCTGACAGGAGCACAAACGCGTTCAAAATGACACACAAACCTTCAAAAATGTACAAATCTGAAGTCGGAGGAACTCGGCAAATTATAATATATGTAGTTGACATGACAGGCATATGACTCTAAATTACTGACCTAATTAATATTTCACAGTTTTTAAAGTGCTTTATTGTTAACAGGCGTGATACTTTGTGGTCACCTGGTTTTCTCAGCTTGTCTCCACATCAAGTGATGTAGAGACTTTTGAGTATCAACAAAAATGTCTGCAAAGTTTGGGATGTTTTGGATCTGAGAGCGATGAAGCTGTGATCCATATTGACTGCGTTTTGTGTGAACGGGAGGACATCTGTGCTGCAGTCTTTAAGCATCCAGGACCCCTCTGCCCAACATATGTCCACAGACGCTTCCTCCTGGGCCGGGACATGGACATAATACAACACGTTGTGACTGGATCTCTAACTTCGGAGAATTTCTTGGTAGTAACTCACAAAGGCACTTTGCTACAGTATATTCTTTAAGTATCGTACTTTTTTTTTATTTTTTTTTTTAAACAAAGCGTCTCATGTTCAGGGTGGTTTGACAGAGTTTGTTTGCATTCTATAAAAACGGAGGCGTAGAAACACAAACCAAACAACAACAACAACAACAAAAAAAGAGCTTTTCTGACCACCTCACACGGCTGTCTCGTGTCTGTGTCCTGTATGTTTGTATAAACGGAAACGAAATACGACTGCCTGCTTCAGCCTCACCCTCGAAAGTCAGCTAATTACCTGTTGTCTGCTCTAGTGTGAAATTGTTCTGTGATTGTTTAATTGAGCTTCAGTGGCTGTTCCACTGTTATTATGGTTTACCTAGTGTTAAATATTATCAAAGAAACCGCACTAAAATACTTTATTTTTTTTTCTCCCCCCATCAAGTCCTTGGCAGGAGGGAAAGTTGTTTTCAAAAAGACTTAACCACATATTCCTGTTTTCAAATCTTAGAATTCGTTTCACATCCAGTAAATCTTACAAACTTTGCACTTCTTTTGGAGTAATTGAACTGCAGTTTCAGAGGAGTGATAATTATTTTAAGGCTAGCGGCCACTATCGGCAAAGTGCCCCGATATGTATTTTGTTTTATTAAAAAAAAAATTTTTACGACCAGGTCGGAGAAATGTTTTAGACTACATCTACGTCAAGCCAGCTACATTTTGCAACCGTTTTAGCTACATCCACGTTAGCTGCAGACTTTGAACGTGGCAGTGGACACCCGCGTGGTTTTCATTCATAATTCATTTTCAGGGTGCACCACGATCTGCTCCGTGCGCACTAAGCATGGCTCCGTAGCGTTGCAGGCATGAAAACCATCTGTGTGACCGTGTACCTTTCTGATGATGAATTATTTAGGTGTGGGTAACACAGAGTCTCTTTGCACACCCTCTTAGCCCTCTTTAGGGTGCAAGTAGGGATCTGTGCTGACCCTCGTGGACTCGGGCAGACGACACAATGTGCATCACGTGCGTTCGTATAAAAGCCGACACAGCCAGCCGTACTCCTTCTGGGCATCTGCGGACAACACGCGAGCAAGTCAGCCGCAGAAAACAAGGAAAGATAAACAGGTGTGCTTTTTTTTTTTTTTTCCCGTTTCCATGGCAGCTTCTTGCCTTTTTCGAATGCATCGAAAATAACCGAGTGCCGTGTTACTGCCTCCATCTGTCGGCAATATTACATTATTTCCACAAAGCTCTGTTCCCCCAGAACACACAGTTATGCCAAGCAGGTACTTTCAAATGTTTCAGTGTCTGTTCTGGATAAGATAAATGTTTGAGCAGAGATGGTGAGAAAAAGAGGGGTTTGAAAAATGAACCTGGTTTAGTGTGGACATGGTCGGAGTTCCTCTTGTACCTTCCAGGCTGCCGCTTGCATACTTTGTGTTGAAGATGATGTGAATGTAATTATTTTGCAGGTATTTAGTCATAAATTAAAGAAAAATGGAAATGGCACCAGCAGAAACGGCACAGGATAACTGACGTGATTACAATTCATAGACGATGTCTGTTCCAAAGTTGGCAATCCATCTAAAAAACGATATAAAGACATTTTGCTCCAAACCACAAATGTTAACCTTATAGTGGCGCTCGAGGAAAAGTCAGGGGGATCACCAAAGTCATAGGTATTCATCCACTGGGGACCACGAATGTCTGCAAAATGTCACGACAATCCATCCTGTAGATGTCGACATCTTTTAGTTTGGACCAAAACAACAAAGGAATATCCCTCATTAAGGGTCGGTGTTTTATTAGGTTTTGTTATATTTTAGATAAAGTGAGGATAAAAGGTGAGCAGTTGTGTCGAAGGTAAATCACTGGAGCCAAAGATACCGGTGGCAGTGTGAGCGGGAATCCATTCACGCACCTCTACCAGTGTCTTTGCTTTTAAAACCCTCTCTCCCCTGACTGGCCCTCGTAGAAGTCCCAGTCCGTCCCAGCCTGGCTGCCCCCTGAGTGGTGGGAATGTACTCCTGTGCAGCAGGCCATGACAGGCCCATGTTGGGACAGGCCTCAGCGATCCACTCCACAGAGCAATTGATTGACAGCCCTCACTGAGGGAGGTGGGATTCCTCATCTGTCAGTCAGAATGCCGCTTGAGATAAAGACGCGATGTAAGGGATCGCAGGGACGAGTGACGCGTTGTGAGCCAGCGTCTCCTCTTCCTCCTCTTCCTCCTCCTCCTCCTCCTCCCAGGTCCTCAGCAGCAAGGTAAAGTTAGCTTGTTGGCTGAGGGTGAAGGTTGCCACAGGTCCAGATGTTCCTGAGGTTTCCGATCCCTCTCCCGGCTCGCCGCGATGTGCTGTGCCACATCTGTCCGGGCAGAGGTGTGCCATATTGCTTCCCATCTGCCACATGGCACACTCGCATTCGCACAGAAACGGAGGCACACACGTGCAGCGTTGCCCAGAAACTGCCCATTTTAACCAGGGCCATAAATAGTGTAATTCATGGGTGTGAAACAGCGGGTTTTTAAGAGCGCTCAGAGGAATGGAGCCGAGCTGGAACCTTTGGCAGCTGACGGACAGATTTTCTGTTCCTGGTAGCCACATGAAACTCTGTGAACTGCACACTGAACACACTGAGACAGGAAGGCGTTGAAGACCTGCTGGTGCAAGAAAAAGAGAGACGAACCATCTTCGTCCTCCTCTTTCTTTCCTTCTGTATTTTTCTGTCCTTGTGCAGCTTCGCCATCTGTCCCCCTCTCGCTGTGCAGCTCTGTCTCAGTCTCTCCTCTGTCCTCTTTTTGAGCCAAGGGGGCAGTAGTGGAGTGAATGTCACCCCTGTCCCAATGTTACTTGGGGGAAATTGACTCCTTAGCCACGGTGGTGTCAGCAGCCATATGCTGATGTTTTCATATTCCAGAGAAATGAGTAGAGGGAGTCGTAAAGACCGCTCAAGTCAGAATTACAACCCTGGCTACTACTGGTGAGGAGAGGGAAAGGCCCCTTCTGTCACACCACGAGCGCTGTTAAAGCTCCATTCTCTCAGTCCTAGAAAGTGCCGTGGGCTTCTGAAGCACCACATTAATGCCGGCTTTTTCATTGAAAGTCAGACATTTTTTTTTTACGTCGCTCCAATGGCAGGCGATTCACTCTTATTCATGGCTTGTCAGGCGGCATGTTTAGCTTCACTTTCTTATTAAACATTCACAGCTGGATGGTGGATGAGGAGCAGTTTAGGTGCTCTGCTGATTGTAGCTTTAGGAGACATCGCTGTCTTCCTCTGCATGGACCGCGGAGCTATAGGCGCCATTTCCACCTTATCTATATTTCATGCTTTTATCTGCTCTCAGCGTTTAATTAGGCAGTTAGCAGCTCGTTAAACTCTATTGGGAGCAAACTTTTACCACGCTGCAAAGTTGTGCTGATGTCGAGCTTTTCCAGGCGACACAGCCTTTTGATTACCTTGCATCCACAGTGTCACAAGCTATTATTGAGTTTGTGTTGCCTTTGTGGTTTAGTACCTCCTTTTTTTTTTGGAGGAGGAGGGGGTGGGGGGGTATTCTCTTCTGACGTTTCTCTCTTCTTATTGAGACAGATGGAGCGATAAATGGTTCTTAAAGGAACTGGAGACTCTCGTATACGACCTCTTCCACTAGTTTGAGGGAATTCCCATTTTTCAACCTCATTGCTGTGTGATTATACAAGTTTGGGCACAAATATTGTACTTACACGTGGTAACAGCTCCCACTAGCATTATTAAGCCATTAGCACCTCCTGAATCACTGCAATCTGAGGGGTCGTCACAAAATGCCACAGCCTGCTCCTGTTGCGTGCAAATGAAGCGCTGCGATGTGCACGGAGCAGCGATGACCTTCGTGAGTAAGTATTACAGCGTTACGTCGCGTTATCAACATCAGCACCTGAGTTAAGCGTGTTTTTGTGACCACTGCATTTGCCTGACGAGCAGAGATCGGATATTGTGTCAAAGAGAAGTCAGAAGGAGCCAAATCCCGCGAGAATGCTGTTTAAAACGTTGTCCTCGGTCGTTGCTTCAATGCTGAAGGCTTTCCGAATGCATTTCAAAGGTCTCCGTTGCCGATTTCCCGGAATCTGATGTTCGCTGTCTGCTCAAGTTCATAATGAAATTGCAGATGCACACATACCAGTGGTCAAGAAAACGCGTGTAACTCGTGTGTTGATGTTGATCTAGTGACGTAACTTGGTTTACTTACTCTCAAAGGTTAAAGCTTCCCCTTTGCTCAGTGCACGTTCCTGCGCTGCGCTCAACACAAACAGTCTGAATTGTTTTGATCCACCCTCATATTTCTTCTCTTGCTAGTTCTTCATTGGCTATATAGGAAATATCTGACTCTTTAGCAGCTAAATGCTACACATGTTTATCAGGTAGCCTCCAGCTTTGGCTACTATTTGGTGCTGGGCAGGTGGTGTGCATTGTGTTTAGCCGAGGACAATAAAACTGAACCAAAACAGTGAATCTATTGGCCATAAAACTAAAACAATAAGCTCAAAAAAGCTAAAACGCACTGCAGAGAGCCATAGAGTTGTTTGATAATTGTCTTAGTTTTCACTACAAGTTATTATAAATATATTAATACAAGTTTATTTTCTAAACTAGCATATTAAAGAATTGTAAATTTTATTTCTCTCATTTTTCCTAAGTCACCAAAATGTTTTCACACCACTTGGGTTCACAAAGAGATGCTTCTCCAACCACAGTCATATGCAGGTGCATTTCTTTCAGCTTTTCAAGGACAGATAAAAGCACATTTTCCATATTGGAAATTCTCAGTTATATATGCCATCAGTTTGTGATTACCCAGACTTCCACTCGTGCCCTGGGAGAAGGCCGTTACTCCGAGTTCGGTGTCCTTTCTTTGCTCCGGTGTTCTGGGCCACTGTTTGCGCAACGGCTTCCAAAACCCAACTGCCAACCTGCCACTCATAACAAAACGACATGTGTTGACCTCTGATATAGCAGAAAGAAAAGACTCGCCTCTCCTGCCCCTGAGGCTCGGCCTGCGACGACGTTGCAGCGCGAAGCCTGTCGGTGGAACTAAAGTTTCCCATACGAGCCAATCGGGGCGATTACGTAAGTGCGAGGTGTTTGAAAGTGCCGGTGGCGCGGTCACTCGGATATGGCTTGTTGCTGATAATCGGTGGCGTGGCGTGGTGTGGTGCGGCGTGCGGCTGACAGATGCCTGCTCCAGCTGGTACAGGGGGGGTTTATCGCCCGGTTGGAACGCGGGTCCTCACACCCCTCCACTGTGCTGGCCACCGTCGCCGTGTTTAATGAGTCACGAATTGCCTGTTTGTCTTCTGCTCCCTGCTGTTTCTGCACTCCCTCTTCCAGAACAATCCCTGAAACACATGCTGCTGCGCTCCGCAGAGCAGCCAGACAGGCAGGCTGAGCCAAACTGTTGTAAAGAACAAAGTTGTCATTTTTTATTTTTTTTGTCTTTTTTTTGTCTTTTTTTTTGTCTTTTTTTTTTTCGTTGGGTCTTTTCTTCTTGGGCGTTCATCTAAGAGAGGGATGGGTTGTTCTGTAATAAAGCTGCCTTTTTAGATGCTGCGCCTGACCTCGCCAATATGGCTACCCCGAGAAACCAGTGCCCATTTGAAGCCCCTGACAAACACATAAATGGCTCTATAATTGGGCCGCTTTGTTGTGTGAGGCGCGAGCTCGTCTGAAAGTGCTGCTCAACACTTTGTGGTAAATGGAGTTGCATTACGACAACACATGGCAGTTGCTAAAGGAGCTGAAACTGGCACGCTGATAAGACATAAGCAGGTGGTGTTGACACAGAAATGGTTTGTTTTAAGTTGCTAGTAAGCCACAATTTGAAAAAAGAAAAGAAAGTTTTCTGTGACAACTGAGCAGATCGCAAATTAATCTTCAGGCCAGCAACAGAGCTGTGTGACTCGGCAAGAGAGGAAGGATCTGCCTCGAAGTCCAAGTAAACACAGAGATGCTTGGATGACCATCAAATGGACCGGAGCAGACACACACACACGCACACACACGCACGCTCGCAGAAGGGGTGTTTGTAGCCGGTGTTATGGGATGTTCTGCAAGCTGCCCAGAGCTTTGCCTTAATCTCACCTGTTTAATCTGCAAGGTTGGGCGACAGCTTCTGTAACAGGAACAGGTGGCTCAAGCAATTGCTGCTGGACAAACTGAGAGAGCGAGAGTTGATTCAAGCCCAGTCTGATGCGTTTTTTTTAGCATATTAATTGGACAATGATAATTTTGCAATATCTAGGAGAATTACTTTAGCGGAGAAAAATATTTTTCGGCTTTTTGGCACTCGGTTGTTTCTGGTAAATAAACTTTAAATCGGCCACTTTGTTCATTGGTCATGTTAGACTTGGTAGAATTTACCTGTGTCAGTAAATTCAAGCAGAACGTCCAGATGCAACATATTTTTCTGTCTCTGGACACACACACACACACATACACACATACATACATACATACATACATGGAGGCACACAGTCGCTCAGAGTGTGTGATGGTCAGAAGAAGTGAGAACTATCCGTGGAATCTTGGCAGCGTCCGGATTCGACCCAGTGCCGTGAAATCCTCATTCTGCGGGGCTGCTCTTTGTGGCTGGCTCTCGGTTCTCGGAGTGGCATTCTTCTCATTGTACAGGTCACCGAGACAGAGGCGGCCGGCCTGAAAAGATCCTCGGTGGGGGAAAACAATGGCTTAAGGCAGCCCATAAATGTCTCCTGTTCAGCACCGGCCCATTGACTCTTGGCCTCCCTGCCAAGCAGGGCCCTGTCAGACCAGCCCCTCTCTCTAACAGCTTAATTAGCAGAAAGAACAACAATGCCCGAGCCTGTTTCAACTGAAATAAAAACAAGAAAAGACCTAAGAGCTGCTCTCTCCGCCTCTCATTGTCCCCATACGGCCCGTGATAACAGAACTCTGACTTTTCTGTTCAACGTAGTACAAATAAAACAACATTCCTACACTGTTTCATGAGGAGCATGACGACCGGGCTCACGGAAAAGCAAGGGGGGAGTTCTCAGCCCTGTTAATGCGGGACTCCGGTCTCCTAAAAAGGGAGTGTCTGATTTATTATTATGCTTTTATGCCAATTCTACAACTTTTGACACCAGTACGTTTGTGTGTTTGGAGTGTTTTCTAAATGTTAAACCCTTCGATAAGCAGCAACGCGAGGAGACGCAGCCTCCACATTCCTCAGGTGTGGATCCTTTATTGAAATCTGTCCGACCGAAGGCTTCGCGCCGAACTCTGATTTTCATTTTTCATGATAATGGTGATAATGATAATGCAGTTTGCATTGTGATGATAATCTGAGTTCCTGGCGACACAGGGAGACGGTTCACTGTGTCCACCACGCTGGCTTTGAACCTTCTGTTGCCCTCCGATGTCTGACTGACTGATGGATTGTGTCCGTCTGTCTGGAAGACAGTTTGTCTCTCACTTCATTCTCTCACTTGCATGTGTCTGTCAATCAGCTGGTTTGATGTTGTCGATCTGTCGTCTGTCCGTTTCCTGTAGCGTTTCCAGAAAAAATGATGGCTCGAGCGTCTTTTTTTCGTCCTCATCCCATGTTTGTACACTTGCTTGTTCAGATGCCTTATTCCTGTTGATGTTTGGTAAACGTTGCCCTCTGGCACCTCTTCATACCTCCAGCATTTTTTTTAATTTTTTTATCTGCCTGTCCCATTAATCTCCATGTCTGTTTGTGCCCCATCTTCTCATATCTCCCCGCTGTCATTCTTTGTTTTGTGTCTTTTATCTGCGGTTCACATCAAACCCTGGCACCAGATTGATTCTCATGTGAACAAGGCTGCAGTGGGGGGGGCCAGGGACCTCTTCCTCGGGCTTTGAAGCTCCTTCCCATCCTGTTCACTGCTTCGTCCCAGCACACCCACGAAAACACACAAGCCCTCTTTCTGCCCTGACGTTTACTGCCACGTCGGAGGCGAACCAACCCATTTACACAATTTTCCTTATTGTTGAGTAAAGCAGAAGACAAACACAATGTTTTGGTTTTTGTAGAGATTAAGCCGGCCAGGCAGCTCTCTGCAGGATATTAGGGTTTTGCCTTTCAAGGTGTGGAAGTGCCTGTACGCTCCTCGCCCATCAGGAGGCCCAGAATGAGCATTTTGATCGAGTGTTCAATGAGAAGATGAGTGATTTGCCTCTGACCTGCACCTTGGAGATCACACGGTAGCTCTTCTCATATTTAGCTTGGCCCTTAACTTGAGACAATGTAGACTCGCATCAAAGTGTGTAAAAACTCAGTTGGTACGCAAATATGTTGTCCTGTAAATTGTCCTGCAATGAGGGTGCAGGTAATGGGAAGATATGCCTTTCTGTAGTTTCAGGGAAATGAACCTTAAATAATAATAATAATAAAAATAGCAGAAATAAATATTCAATGTGGCACAATAATTCCGTCTAGCACCGTGTATGCGGCGGGGCCTTCGAGCAGTGTCTCTCTGAGGCTCTTAATGCTTTTACTATGTTCAGCTTTCAACCATCTATTTTCTTTCATTGCCGCATTTTTTTTGTTTTTGTTTATTTCCATTTTTTCTGTCACTGAGTTCAAGTTTATCGTCATAGCTCTGAGTGCAAAGAGCGTCAATGAATATATATATTATATGCGCACGGTCATTGTGTTGATTTTACACCTCTCGTCTAGCCGGGGCTTTGATGTGCCGTCAATAAATCCGCCGGAAACAAGCGATGTTGTGACTCTATTTTTCAATTGGACGGTCAAGCATGAAGTTCAGCTTTAGGACAGCCTTGTGCCTCACTGCGCCAGCATTGTCAATTTCCTGACTGCGTGAAGACGTACAGCCCACATAACTTATTTTTTTAACAGCAAGGCCCTTTTAGAGAGTCCGCGGCTGAACCATATTTAACCTTTCCGTGTCAGACCACCCGCCAGTGGCTGGGCCTCTGGCGGCCCATTCACCACCTCGGTGGCACCCACAAGCTAGCCGAATATGATATAGAGCTGGGCCGCAGAGGAACCGCAAAATTGTCCCCACAAAACCCAAACATCTTTAGAAGATGTGTTGTTCGCTGCCTCACAAAGGCTCCGTGGGCCACAATGCCACAGCAGCAGCATAAATTACCTTCAGTTTGAGGTGGTGGGTTTTATGTAGAGAACGTCCTCACCCTGCTCTTCCCATGATGAAAAAAAGCCCTTTTTCCCAGGTTGTATCACACACAGGGGGTCCGGCTCAGCGAGTCGGGGCAACCAGGAGCTTCATCAGTGATCATGTCATGTTTGTTTAGTTTGAGAACTAAAGAACTTAAATTAAAATGTTAAAATCATTTTTGATTAAGTAAAGCTAAATAACTTGCATGTTATTAAGCTAACAAGGATGCTTTTAATAAAGTTAATCCATAACATCTGGAACACAAAAAGATCTTTGATGCTCATTAATTAATGTGATTTCATAATAAATTGTTCACAAAATATCATGTAAACTTGACATGTTTATATTGTCATTTGTCCTGAATTTTGTGACCAAGAAAATCATCACAGCTGACGTTAATGAGTGAAGATGAATTTATTATCAAATAGTTACAGATTTTTTCAGGCATTTGAGTTGCGTTCAAAAAGTTCACAGACTCTTCCTGTTTTACAGTTATGCGCGGTGGGGGAAGCAATAGCCTTCATGAGTGAAGCATTTCATATTAAGTCGCTTCATCAACATCAGCATCTGAGTTACACGCGTTTTTGTGACTATTGGTCTGCGCTCACCATGGAGTTGAGCAGAGTGAACATCCAATTTCGTGTCAAACATGGAAAATCGGTAATGGAGACTTTGGAAATGCTTTGAAAAAAAATCTTCAGCGATGCGGCAATGAGCTGGGCCAGACATTCTCATTCCAGAGGAGCAGAGCCTCACCGTCCGATACCAAAGAAGGTGCATCAGGTCAGGAGCGAAGCCAAGTGGGTTTTCTTTGAGATTCAGGTGGTTGAGCGCCGTGAATTCGTCCCCCGGAGTCAGACTGTCAACACGGAGCTCCACTGTGACGTTCTGAGGCATTTGAGGGAAAAACTTAAATACAAACAACCTGATCTGTGGCGCAATGGCCCATTGGATTTCTAACATGACGCCCCTGCTCACTGTAAATTAAAAGGGTGCAAATTTCTCGTCGCTACCCACCACTTCCACTCACTGGATTTGGCCTCCTGTTCTTTCTTTCTTTCTTTCTTTCTGTTTCCCGACAAATTTTAAACAAAACTTGATGTGCGCTCTCTGCTTAGGTTTAAAGATTATGACCAAATTATGGTCAAATTATTAAGATTATGGTGAAATGCGAATGTATCACTGGTCACAAAAATGCATCTAACTCGGGGGGCTGATTTTGATAAAAGGACTCAACATGAAATACTTAATCGTAAAAGTTGATTGCGTCCCCCTGCTCCGTGCACGTTGCCATGTCATGCTGAGGTTGTGTGCAACTGCAGATTAATACAATTGTTAGTAGAACCAATTCATTGTTAGTTTAAATCTTGGGATTTTTTTGGGGGGGGGGAAATCAGAAAACTATAGATATAACCAAACCTATTTCGTTCGCCTTTAATTCATCAGTCTATTTTCACTCCTTATCTCCTCATCAGTGTCTTGACTTGTCATGACCTTTGCCGATTGACACTCAGCAGTCCCTGATGACCGGAGGGCTGCTGGACAATCCCAGTGGGTTAATAATTACTCTGTCCACAGTGAAGGAAGCCTGACCCCAAGCACGGCACAGCAAGGCACGGGCAGCCCACGGCACCGCTGATAAATGAACAACAGCTTCTCTTGCTTGTGTGTTTTGAAAGGAGAGTGGGCAGCATACCTTCAGTGTTCCCATTTTTGCACAATTGTAGGGGAACAAAGACTCGGGGGAGGGGGGGGGAAGAGATGTCTAGCTATAAGTTTGAGGTGAAGGCATACGGGGAAGCAATTTTTTACGTCTCTGCAACGCCAACAGTTCTTAAAATTATCCCATCATACACTCATTAAATCTTGTTATTGTAACTTATTTGAATTTTTTTTCAAACAGAACTGATGCTGATAATGAAATTGTGACAATGATTTAAATTTCCTTTGTTGATTTGTGTTTTTTTTTTTTTTTTTTTTTTTTTAGGGGGGTGTTTCTGTTTATGCACTGGAGTTGAAAGAGAGAATACCGCGTGGAGATGGCAGAGCTGCAGGGAGATAAAGTACAACAGAGAGAAGAGAGAAAGTCCAGCAGAGAGAAAATGACAGAGCGATGCAGAAGCAGCGAGGCAGAGGCCGTGGCTTTTCTCAGAGATGAACATTAATAATATCACGAGCCACAATAGAAGCACTGAGATCAGAGAGATCACCTCCATTGTCAAGCCATCTCCTACTGACACCGACCGCTCTGGTGAGGAAAGAATAAGAAGAATAGAGCAGCATAACCTGGCCGCTCACCATGCCCCTCTTTTTAAAATACATAATGGCCTGTGGTCCTCTGCTATGCCTTTTAAGTCTGTGTTGTGTTACTGCTTGATGTTGCAGAGAGGCTGAGGTAAAGACCACGTTTCAGATCAAAGTCAGCGCTGACATATGGTGGGATTTCTGCAGATCTCTGCAGAGTTTATACATATTGTTAAGCCATCCCAGCAATTTCAGGTAATAGTGCCTTCATAATTCATTTAAATTATGCATTGATTTTTTTTAATTTTTTTTTTTGTTGCTATTCCTCTTTGTAATATTCAGTTAATATGCACATGCATGCCAATCATCTCCAACACTTTAAAAGGATAAAAATGAAAAAAGTATAGTGTCCACATGAAAAACAAAGTCCTGATCTCTGGTTTGATTTCAGTGACATATAATATAAACAAATATTGGCCGAACGGAACTTGAACGTAACGGACATTCACTTATATGTTAATCACAAACTATATGTTTAACATATACCGAAAGCTAATCCACTGACCTTTGCTGTGTTTGTATGAAACAATCCATCCAAGTGTTGGATTGTTTTCTCTGCAAAAACCTTGATCTTCATAATACTTTTCTTAAACATGTTTTTGATTTAAACCAACCTAATAAAAGATATTCTAGAAACTGGTGTCTGTCTCTTAAAACAAGATAATAAAACAGATGGCTGCAGTCAAATTATTCCAAATGTTTTTGAACATTTTTGAAAGAAGCTGATTTACCAAAACAATTCCACAGCAGTGATAATTTTTTAAGAAAATAAAACGTTAGGAAATCAAATTTTTAAAGTTTTCGTTTTAGTCCTGAATATTTTAACTCGGGCCAGCTGGAAGCATTCGTGAAACTTCGGTAGATAAAGGCAACAGTTCATCTCTAATGCCAGTCGTCACATATTTAATTCGTAGGATGTCTGATGAGAGCTGTTCGGTGGAGCCTGCTGAAGGCTCAGTGAGGCCCCGAGGTGCAGCAGAATATAGTGAACGGAGGACCGGTGTCAATGGAGCAGAGGTTCGGTGGCTGACCAGGGGATTCCCTCTGGTCATTAATCATAAGACTGGACAGCCACAGACACGCGGCTCTGAGGTGGACAGGTCTGGGCCACCGGACTACATCATGTCCTTGACCTTATTTGCTCTTTCATCAACTTTATTTGAGTGTTTTGCTTTTTCCATTGTCACCGTTTTTTACACTCCCGATTTGAGTATTTTCTTGCATTTTCTCGCATCTTCGTGGATGAATCATGTCGTGTGGATACATTTTGATTGATTGATTGATTGATTAGCTGCTAATAGAAGACAGGCCTCTCTCCCACTGATACGACCCTGTATAGCAGAGGGCAGCGTCCCAATTTAGCTTTTCAGTTGTTATTGGCCCCTAAATCGGGGTGAGCCCTAAAGCAATGTTGTTCCAAGATTGGGTCATGACTTCAAGGTGGGTCACGGGAAGATAAATATGGATTTTATTTTTTTATTTTTTTTAGGGGGGTGGTATCTGAAAGTACAACATGCAGTTTTCAAGTTGTCAAGAGATTCCCATGTCGGGAGAAAATTAAGAAAGTTAATTAAGCGAAGAATTGAAAACTGACCACCGAGTCTGGAGCTTAAAAACTGCTAAGAACCTCCCGTGTCTGTTTCCTTCTGTCCTCTGATGCTTTTCTGCTATCTTCCTATCTTGCAGGAGTATTTATTCAAAGCCTGATGGACCTGAAGGCCCCCACACTCGAAGTGTTAAAGCTCAGCCTTCTGTCTAAGCATAAAGCCACTTTGGCAAATAAAGAAGATGAATGTGTATAAATCTGAAAGCAAACAGCCGAGATTGTCAGCACCGCGGGAACACGATCGGGGCCGAGTGAATGATGAGGTCGCTTAGCTTGCTGACAGATCATTTATTGGGCATAAGGAGGTCCCTCGCTCCTCTCCTCTCCTCTCCTCTCCTCTCCTCTCCTCTCCTCTCCTCTCCTCTCCTCTCCTCTCCTCTCCTCTCCTCTCCTCTCCTCTCCTCTCCTCTCCCTCTTCCTCTCCCTCTCCGGGGACAGAGCCTCCGTCCAGAGCCATTTTTCAGCCAATTTATTTATTGATGTGGTCTAACCTGGGGCATCTCCCGCTGGGGAGGCTTTATGTGGTGATTAATGACGGGTATTTAGCCCAGGTACCTGAGGGAGCTGGAGCCCATCTGCACAACACTGACAGGTACAACACTGCACTCCAGGACCAGACAGGACAGGACAGGCCTGCAGCAGACTGGAGAGTGGCAGACAGGTGTGACGAGTGTCACTGTGCCACCACCAACCACCGCTACATGGAGTTTATTACTTTTACTGCCTCGTTTGACCAACTTTAAGTCTGCTGAATTTCAGGTATCCGTTACCATTTCGTTCTCCCTTTCTCTTTACCAGACAGCTTCCAGAGTGTCACATGAAAGAAGAAGAGGCCTCTCTGGCTGAGCCCAGATGATTTAGACATCTATTATACGCTTGAACGCCTTGTCTTCTTCACTCCATCATAGACCATCCCTCAGCAGAACAGGCCCAGATGCCAGAAGGACTCTAATGAGATTAGGCTGCGGACAGGTTGGTGGCCAGTAGCTGTCACAACTGCTCTGTCTGCGTGCGGAGAGATTTATGTGTGTGCGTTTGCGTGAAGGCATACTTTGTGTGCGCTCGCGTTCCTGCATGTATGTGATACTCGAGTGTATGCGAGTGAGTGAGTGTGCGCGAGCTGCCACGTTGATGGTGATTAATGAGCGAGGTAATCCATAGTCTCGTTCTGTCAGTGATAGACACATCAGCAGACCCCCAGAGCCTGATGAACAGACTGTGCAGCTCCATCAGTCAGATCACACAAACAAGGCAGGAAAACTGTTGTTTACTTTGTGACAGACTCTTGGTTGTATTCCAGTTTGTTATTGGATCAGAAAAATCAAATTATGCCCAGATAATTGATGATTCATTTTGGCCAGCTACTTTTACTTTTCTTCTAAACCATTAATTGTCCTTAATCAATGTTCACAGCTTAGTGGACGTACACCTCAACACTGAGGGTTGAGACTGTGATAATACAATGCTAACGATAGGCTGTCCATAAAGCCACAGTCTGCATGCACAATGCTTGAAACCCTGTGGCCCCAGACTCCTTTGAAGCCCACTGAGATCAAAAAGCAATGCTCCATGGAGCACAGACTAGGTGAGGAATATGGGCAGAACAAGAGACGAATGGTTGGGAGCGAGGAGGGAGGGACGCGGGACAATGCCTGCAGGACAGGGCTGCTGACTTCCGAAGATAAAATCATATTTTGAGGGCAGGCGTCCAAAACTCCCCTTCTGCCTCCGTCTCCCCTCCTGCCTTCCCTCCTTTCTTCTTTGAATATGGACAATGACTGTTTGCATTTACAGAACCATAAATCAGAGGTGCCCATTGCCACAGAGCAGCTGGCACGTTTGCCAATAATTATAATTATTAATCATGCCGATTTCACGGTCTTCAGCGGGACGGCGGGAGACTGCACGGGACAGGGTGCGGCTGGCGCCTCCGGGACCGCAAAGCAGGCTGGGAAGGGAAAGGCAGCCTGCAGGAGGAGGAGGAGGAGCAGGAGGAGCAGGAGCAGGAGGAGGAGGAGCAGCAGGAGGAGGAGGAAGAGGAGGGCTGTCGCATATTATAAAACATAAAGTTGAGAAAAGCTCAAATAATTTAGTCAAATTCCTCATTTAAAAACAAGACAATCTGTTTACATTTAAGTTACAAAGTCTTCTGGCAGCCGTAGACATTTCTAGAGAATTAAGTCAGGTGAAATGTGACAAAGTTCACTGAAGGAGGAGGTTGGGGTGGATGGATGAGACAACAAAACATTGGACCTTAACACAGGAGACTGCTCGCTCATATCCTGTTTTCAGCTGACAATCAATATTCCTTCCTGTGACTGAATCTTTGCTGACAAAGACTTAACAAACTTCTTGTTTGGACCCAAATTGTGATCTCTCCCACAATCGAATTGACTACTTTTTGTGCCTCATTGATCTGTAATTGTTCTTAAAGGTATAGAAAAGTCACGTCACCTGGGGCGTCATTACTTCTATTTGTCGTCTAAAAGTGCAGCTGCAAACAAAGTTCTTTTTCTTTTTTAATTCGGAGGACTTGTTGTTTTTGAAACTACATCATATCGTGCAATCTTTTATTTCCACAATTCTCATTTTGCTGCTCTTTTCTTCACCGTGCAGGAACATAAAGCTTCAGGTAATCATTTAAAAAAAAAAAAACAGAGCCTCTGGAGGACTCGTGTTTAACTACGCACATTCACTCCAGCAGCTGTTGCCAGCTCCCTCCTCCTACTCAGGCCCTCTACTAACCAGCTGCCTTGCAGAGCCGAGTAAAGCACAGTGAGGAACTGCCAGCTTGTGTCATCTGCCTTTCACTTCGACAATACTGTAAATACAAGGATGACTGTATAATTAGATGGTTAACTAGTGGAATATGGTGTTTTCCTTGTTAAAATGTGTGTGCCTTGGGAAGCTGCCCGTGTGCGCTTCTAAACCTGAATATGTTTGCGTGGAGGAACATATGCGCGCCTGTGTGCGTTTGTGTGTCTGTGTGTGTGTGTGTGTGTGTTTTTGTGTCTGTGTGTGTGTCTGTTGTTGTACAGTATGTATTCGTCTGTGCTCTTGCGTGTAGAGTATACATCGCTGGCTGGACAGATGGTTGCTGCCTGGGAGTGATCAGCAGAGACCTGAACCCAGTTCTCATGATTGCCAGTACAAACCGAGCAGATACCTTGAGACCTACAGCTCTGGTCTGAGGTCAACACGTGTCTGAGCTGGCACGAATGCACACTGAGCAGACGTGTTATTCAATTCTGGAGACAAGTAGCAGCTCAGAGATGTGTTTCATTCTCTTTTAAAAGTGCGTTGGGGGTGGTTTAACCGCTAAAAATATTTTAATTCTCCTCATGTTATGATTAAGGAAATATAGATTGTGATGTTGGACATTGCAGGGAGAGGAGCTTCCACTTCCATCTATGTAGGGTTAATTATTAGCTGAACTATTGATTGAGTGATTTATAGAGACGCTGAGGATCAAAATGCATTTTTCCAATTTCTAATTGTGCCTCCCTTTGTTCATTGTTAATTTCTGTGGTTACACGGGACAGTAAACATGTCCAAAAATCATTCATTACAGTGTTGTCATATAAAAATTCCCCTTTTTTTTTTTTTTTTTCTCTTTCTGTAAAACATAAATATATGAAGTATATGACAACCTGTGCACAGCCAGGAGAGCGATATCATAGTAAGAGGTGCGGAAATACTTTCCAACGATGTTAGACTGATGTCTAATTTAACCCTTATTAACCCCCAACAATTTATTGTCTTGTCTCTCGATGCCGTTCTTTTCTGTTTTCTCCAACCGGTCGAGGCAGATCACTGCCCGCCTCTAAGCAGGTTCTGTCAGAGGTTTCTTCCTGTTAAAAGGGAGTTTTTTCCTCCCAGCTGTTGCTCACGTAGGAAACATTGAATTGTTGTGTTCCTCTTTATAATGTTGTACGGTTCCTTTATTGCGATTTTTGCCTTGAAATATCTTGTGTTCTTAATAAATAATAATTTGTGTAAGAATTTAGTTTCTTTTACAAAAAAAACCCTCTCAGATCCGAGTGTTCACACACAGACAGTTTCACTACTCTCCACACACTTTTGTAAATAATATGGCTGTAATAATGCCCCCACAGAGCTGTATTTTTTTTTTTTTACGGTGGCAAAGAAAGGGTTGTTTAACTTTAACTGGGGGCTTCGAAAGGGTTCATGGGGCCACATAGTTTAAAAGCATGAAGGTTTTCCACTTCTAATAGTGTACTGGATGGCAGTTTGTCTTAGAAAATGCAAAGCAAACCTCAGGAAAAGGTGTCATTTTTTTCAACAGGACAGTTGAAAGAAAGTCTGACAAGGAGACTGAGTGCTATAGAGGCTACCTGGGCGTAATGTGGAGAACGCTAATGTAAAGAGAAAAAAAAAAAAACGAAACTTTGATTTATTTTTCTGTTCAGTCATTAACAAATCATGACTAGTAAGAACACAAGTTAAAGCAAGACCTGGTTTTCTAGGTCTGATTGGATGGTGTCAGTATTTAAGCTCTCTTTCCTTCTCTCTGTGTCTCCGCAGGAGGTGGGAAAATTGACAGCAGGTTTGATGGATGACCTCCAGTCAACTCTCCATCTCCTCCCCTTTCCATCCTTCCTTCTCCTCCTCTCTCCGTCCCTCTCCTCCGTATCCCCTCCATGCATAACACAGCCTCCCCTGGGCAGGCCCGGACAGGGGGCTGGACTGAGAGCCCAGACCCAGAAACAAAGCACTCCCTGCCATTCGAATGGCCTCCCCCCGGGCCCCTGTCCTCCAGGGAGAGTGCTCTCCGCTGGGCCGGGGCTCTTAATAAGCTGCTAATGAGGAAATAGACCTCTATTCTCTGCTGACGTCAAGACAGATGGACGCACACGACATGTTTGTTTTAAACTCCCACCGATATGACGGATTAGAAGGGAGAAAGGTTCTGACTGGTCCTCGTGGCTCCATTCAAAGCATGTGATTGGAAGCGATTTTTATAGTATTACAAATTATTAAATGCCTTTAATTCTCAGAAACAAAACAATGTTATCATTTAGCTGATTACATTTTTCTTTTTTTTCTTTCTTTCACTGTTTCACGGCACAAAATAGAACCAGACTACTGTTTGTTCAGGAGAAACTGGTAGAAAACTTGAATTAGCAGCTACTCCTTGTTTTTTCCATCAACTACTTTTTGCTAAATAAAATCAGATGCATGTGTTGTGTTACAGTTCACGTTAAAGCACATGAAGGTGCTGAAGTGTGAGGGTTTTTATTATCTCACCAATAATTAGGTTACAAATAAGAGTTTGCTTTATGAAAGTCGACACTAATAACATGAAATTGTTGACATAATCCATTTAGTATCAGTTCTGGAGCTTTAAATCATATCACATGATCATCAGCAGCAGATAGAGGATACCAAGTTTCCAAGGAGCTGAATATGTTTTCATCTTTAAAAAAAAACGTTTTTATAATATAAATACATTGAAAAAAAGAAAATGTAAACACGTATGTTGCTGATGAAGACCATGTGACATGATCAAAAGCTCCAGTGGAATGTAGAAGATTGGTAGGTCAGGTATTTATGTGAGCTGCCAATTCAGACGCCAGCATTTGCTTTGATATTACATAATCGGTCACGTGATCGTAGCATCCAGGCGCTGGAGAAAAGATCAAAACATTTAAAACGGATGAAGGGGAGAGGGACATCAAATGGTAAAAGTGGTAAAAGGTGCTTCATGTTGTGTCTTTTATTAACGTCAGCGTGGTCTGATTAAATGTGAGAATTTTACAAACTCCGCAGCCCAACATGCCATGTCTGACTTTGCCCTCACACACTTTCTCCTCACCTCCGGCCTCCTTTCTCTCAGCTTGTTGGAGGAAGCGGCGTGCTGTAAGCTCTGCAGGCCAGATGTGATCCGAAGAGACAACTGAAGACACCAACAGGACGAGGAAGTGTGCCTTTTCAAACTCTGCATTGTCTTCTCGGGTCCATCGGCGCAACAGGAGGACTGACAGGAGGTCCGCACTCAAGTGCCACGCTCACATTGAAAGCCCATCTTCTCAGGGTCTCGACAGGAGGCCCATGCAGTGCTGTCTTTGCCTGGCAGGCAGCCTGGCTGTGTCTAGCGGTTGGAGGCATAACAGACAGGTATTGATATGGATTTCTTTCCAGTAGGCCCCAGCAGAGAGCCCGGGGGACTGTTAATAGGCCCCTAACGGGATGACCGGCCAGTGGACGGCCCCCACCGACCCCCCAGCACTCCTGGAGAAGGGGAGATGACAACAGATGGAGGGGGGAAAGGCGCTCTTCCTGTTTGACAGACAGACAGACAGACAGAGAAAGGTAAAGATGAACGGGGGGGGGGGGGGTGTTGAGTGACAGCTCTTAGTGGGGCACCAGAAAGCGACAGTGCTCGTGTTGGTGTATTTGTTGACGGAAATGTTTCCTTGTAGCAGCACTTTTTACTGTTATTTTGCACCTGTTACAATACTTGGAAAAAGTGTTGTTTTACAAGTTGAAAACTTTCGAGATGTTGGTTCTTGTGCAAACTAGAAAAATGCTCTTTATTTGTGCTACCGTGTGTAGCATTTACTTTGTTCTCTGATATTGTTTTCATTTTCCTCTCTTTGGCTCGTGTTCATTGATCACATATGGACAGAACTAGCCATCGTTAAACAGGAACTGTGCTGATTTTACATGTCAGTCTGTTTCCAGCTTCTGGAACTACTGAATAGCTGAAAAAGTTGTATAAACTGAAACCTTTTGTGGCTCCAGTTAGAGGGACATGAAGATCATGCACCCAAAGACCCGAATCTATACCCGAACTGTCTGTGTTCAAGCTGCATTGTGGGTAACGTGGGTACCAACAAAGAAGAATGGGTGGAATAACAATTCCGATATCTGGTTCTGCTGCTCTTGAGTGTTTTTGTAAACACTCCACAGCTACATTCAGCGAGTATAAATTGAGGTGTATATATATATATATTGCATTGCCCCCAAAAAACTGTGATGAAGTGTTGCGCGCCGCTGCCCGACTGCAACAGGGTTGTGGATGGCTTGGCGTTTCTCCCCGCTGGTAGTTGGTGTCATGGTTACCAGCTGCTAGATTCCAGTGCAGCATCCAGTGGCTATTAGCACAGCATCTGCTGCTGCTGACATTTTCAATATAGCAAATCAGAGCACTGCTGCTTTTATGTCATTATGTACTGGAGAGAAAGACAGCTGCACAAAGCTGCATTAACTTCTTTTTACACAGTAAGTTTATGAAGTCTTATCTTCATAACAATTGGCTTGTAAATGAATGTTCACATTCTTTCAGACTCTTAGATCCACGCCTAACTTCAGAACATCACAACTTTTATTCTCACCTTTCATCCGTATCCACCAAGAAAAGTTTTTACACTTTTTCTGATATAGTTTTTATTATAGAACTTTTACATTGTACATATCTTGAAGTGTAGGTTATTTTTGTTTTTATATAGTTTTTCTTCTGAAACTGAGTAAAATATGTGTTTCTGACTGACTAAAAAAAAAGATATAAGATACAAATATAAAAATACAAGAAAATAAATAAATATATAAGGTGCCTCATTTCCACAATCACACCTACAACATATTAGTTTCACGAGCAACGGAACAGCAACATGATAATTGTTATTAAAGTCATTATTGTCCTCATTATCTTCAATTAGAGTGAAGGAAACAACCCTTCTTCCCTGACCATGTAAGAAAAAAGAACGACATCACTGTGCCACAATGTGACAATGTGGCTCCATATGGGGCAAAAGAAGTAAACAAAAACAAACAAAATACAAAAAAAATACAACAATGGAACTTCATTTTCAGGATATGTGAACAGCTAACTTTGAAATTATCTTCAAGACAGCAGAAAACTAAGTTTATTTTCCCATAAATTGCTATTTATCAAGACTCGTCTTTGATCTCATTATCACAGAGTAGATTTGTAAATGCGTTTGTGTCTTTGTTTGGTTTGATCGTTTTGTTTTGCAGAACTTTGCCGTGATGTGCAATATAAATCTAGTTATTCTTTGAAATATGCTGTAGTCAAGCATGAAATGACTCTCTGGTAGCAGAAGGGTTCCTCTATCTCGCTCCCTGTTACACACACACACACACACACACACACACACACACACACACACACACACACACACACACACACACACACACACACACACACACACACCTTCAGAGGTTTTTAACGGTTTATCCGAAACCTCTGATTAAACTGAGACACATAAGATTCAAATATTACAGATGTTCAACAAGGTTTAATGACATGTATGAATTTCAAGATCATCGTTTTCACCACACCACTGCCACACACACACACACACACACACACACACACACACACACACACACACACACACACACACACACACACACACACACACACACACACACACACACACACACACACACTTGCATATCGCTGTGTCCTGTCTGATTGGGTGAGGTCTCAGGGGAGTCATTAAGTACAAAGCGTTAACATCTGCCAGACATTACTGAGCCAGAGCAGTTGTGATTTGTCCATATGATGACTCTGGCCCATACAGCCGTTGTTTGTTTGTGTGTGTGTGTGTGTGTGTGCGTGCGTACGTGTGCGTGCGCGCCTGGCTGCCCACTGCTGCTGTCGCTTCTGGTTTCACACCCATGATAATGCCTGTTTATAATTAGAGCTGTGCCGTCCTCGTGTGTTTCCCTGTCCTCGCCGGTGCCGCGTTCACACCGCTGAGCTTTGCCAAGCGGAGCTGCTGCAGACCGACTGTCTTCGCAGCGTCGTGGTCAGATCGTTGCTGCTCGTGATCTCCTAAATTTCTGCTTTTGTTTTTGTTTTTGTTTGAGTGGCACGGAAGCTTTCTTTCGGATCATATAGCACATTAGCTTTCCTGCAGCCCGTCTAAATCATGCAGTTATTCAAATATTGCATTTTGTTTTTAGATAGTGTTCAGCAGAGAGCGAAAACCCAACAGCATTGAATTAAACCAGGAAGAAGGTTCAGAAAATGCAGATATGATTATGAAATCAGTGCATTATGCCTGAAGGGCTGACCTGATTAGCTTTAAGTATTTTATACCTTTACATACAATATTCAGTAGATACTAACAGGCAGATTAACATTAAGGGACACTTTTTTTTTTATCAAAGGAAGATGGAAACTTTGAAACACTCTGATCTCTCTTTGCCCTCTCCACCAACAACCACCTCGTCCAGAACGTGTTGACGCATTATTTACATGTTTGTTTGTTCTCCAACAAGCTGTCTCGGTGTTGTTAACGTTGATATTGATCAAAATCACCAACTGTGACGGAGTCCGCCTGGCAGCGCCATCAATGGGGTCCGAACGTGCCAGCTGAATCCAGGCCAGGGGGAGGAGGCTAATGTCTGCTTTAACACCAGCGCCAGCTCACACAGAGGGTTAGGTAGCAGGCTAACGCCTGGGTTAACAGCACTGCCAGATCACATGGTCAGAGACAGACCTGAGGAAACGCAATGAAAAGGTTTGAAATCTTCGGAGGAAGCTTAAAGGTCTTTGCTTTTTAGATCTACTTAACATCTGGTCACAGTGAGAGCGCGTGGAGAGGTGGAAGGTGCATGCCGCGTCTGCTGCCAAACCGATGGATGATTGACAAGAAGGTTAGACCGGCTGTAGGGTGTGAACGTGGGCCGATGCCAAGCCACGTACCTCGAGTTGGAGGGGTGTAATGTCTGTCTTTACAATGCTGCCAACGGAGATGTTAGAGCGATTCCCGAAGGCCTGTTTGATTTCCTCATCTTTGAATTCAGTAAAAAAGGAAAGAAAAGCTGAAACAAACATCACTGTAGTCCGAACATGAAACCAAACATTCCCCTCAAATACAATCTTTGATTTATTTATTTTTTGCTAATTGTGAAAGACCATTAAAAGTTGAAGAAAAAACATTTGGCTGTATTTTTTTATGTTTGAATTCAAAATTCATAATTGTCAGTTTTACTGAAGTCACTACCGGTACTTCGCTTTGATTGAAATATTGAGCTGTGGACAGAAAATGTCTTGAGTTTCTGATCAGCTAGCAGGTGTCTGTGAAACTGCAGGTAACCATAGCAACCTGTCCACTACTTTACGTGAAACTGACAAAAAAAATGACCTCCAGCTTTTCTTTTCGGCCGACGTACACGTGTTAAATCGCTCCAGAAGATGCTCCAGCGGCAAGAGCCAGGAGTCGGTAAGCGTACATGGAATAAGAGGAAGAAATGAGACTTCCGGTGTTTATGCTAAGCTATCCATTACCTTCTGAGTATGATATTATTTAAAAACCAAATAACTTCTTGCTGGACTTGTTGTAATGGATTTTACTTGGAGAACTTGGCTGTTGTGTTTGTTTATCTTCTTCCTTCCTTCCAGTTGACTTGGAGATGTGAAACACTATCTCCGGGAGGACAGCTGGGATTCCTCTCCTCCAAAGTTGAGGAGATTTTCCAAGTCTGGCATTAACAGGTCCCACTTTCAGCCTCCAAAGTTTTCCTCCTCATTTGGCAACAAAACCGTTGACTGCAGGAGCTCCACCCTTTCTTGAGGTGCGTTGTCTTCCTGCCTCCGTCTCCATCCGCCGCGTCTCATCTTCAGTTTTGATTTAACTCCTGCTCTGTGGACTCCTATCAACACAGCTGAAACAAACAAACAAACAAACTGAATATTGATTCCCAATCAGTATCCACGGAGAAACCCAGAAAATCAGCCTAAAGCATGGAGACAAACCGGCGTGAACGGATGAATGTGCGTTTAAGGCCAGTGGGCAAGTATCCTCAGACGGAGATCCCTCCTGCAGGAAGTAAAATAGCGGTTAATTTCTGCTAACTTTTAGTTGATAAATTTTTTTTTAAGATGATTCCTATAAAAGTTTTGGTAAATTTGATGCAGCAAGCTCTCATTAATCTTTAAATATATGCTGTTCACACACTGCTTTGTGCGACTCCTCATTTCTTGGCTCACCGTCACCGGTAGAACTGACCACAAACAAACTTTAAAAAGACGATGATGCTGATTTGAACACAGCTCGTGTAGCAGCGGTATGAGCTGGATATTACACTGAGATTTCCTGATCATGAACTGGACATAAATAAATTATGCTTAAATTGAAGCCATAATACAATTTAAACAGGTGATTCATGAAAGAATTCACCCCCAGTACAGTTGTCACAAATGGAGGAAATTAGCTGTAAAGACCAAAACTTGTTTTATACCAGGCTTTAAATGTGTTTATTTCTGCCGTAAAGTTGAACATTTTAACATGCAGGTCTAATGCAGGATCAATTCGCTTTTAAAACCAGCCTCAACTGGCCGTTTGAGGTACTGCAGTTTTTGGCACTTTAACTTTAGCTTCATTTAAATAACAGAAGGACGTCATGCTGCCTTCCAAGCCTCCAAAAAAACTTGGTCCCGACTCAGACTCCCTGCATTTTTAAACTTTTCTGTCCACCCGTTTTCGATTTCGTTGTCAGCAAAAGACACTAACAAACATGTTTTTATTTCATTTTGGACTGGACCGTACAAAGAGGTAGTCTGATCTCTCTATTTGTGTTGTCTGTTCTTGGCTTCAGTCGTGGCTCGCTCTCCTCACGACCATGTTTCACTTTGTCGCCCGACTCCCCCCGCTGAGAGGGGACTGTCACCCAGCACTGTGCCAGGCCCGGAGCTGGCACACACACACACACACACACACACACACACACACACACACACACACACACACACACACACACACACACACACACACACACACACACACACACACACACACACACACACTCTTCACTCCGTCTACTATATTTTAGAAGAAGGAAAAAAAAAAAAAAAAAGGCTTCCTGTTCAGTTTTCCGCATGTCATCGTGCTCAGAGACTCGTTCCTCTGGGCAGATTTGAAGCATGTGGTGGCCAGAGATTTACATAGATATATCTCTCCCATTAACATCTGCTCCCCTGGCCTGCTCCACTCCTCTAACCAGAAGGCCACCGCATACACACCCACCCTCGCGTACACATGTACACACACACACACACACACACACACACACACACACACACACACACACACACACACACACACACACACACACACACACACACACACACACACACACACACACACACACACACACACACACTCTCATCCACGCGCGCACACAAACGATGCAGTTCATCTGTGGTTGACAATCAAGGACAGTTGGTTTTGAGCAGTGTCAGGACAGTTAGACTCTCACAGGGAGTCTCCAAACTACAGGCGACTGGCACGCAGACAAACACTCAGAGAGCACATTTACGGCCAAACACTGAACGCCATCTGTCAGTCACTGTAGGAGGATATTACTGCTCACACACACACACACACACACACACACACACACACACACACACACACACACACACACACACACACACACACACACACACACACACACACACACACACACACACACACACACACACACACACACACACACACACACACACACACACACACATATGCAGACACTCTCTGTCTGGCTGAATCTGTATTTATTCCACAAAATTCACACCAAAACTGGCTTGTGGCTGTACTAGACAAAGTGTGTGTGTGTGTGTGTGTGTGTGTGTGTGTGTGTGTGTGTGTGTGTGTGTGTGTGTGTGTGTGTGTGTGTGTGTGTGTGTGTGTGTGTGTGTGTGTGTGTGTGTGTGTGTTTGCGTGTGTAAACACAGCATGTCCGTTTTGTCAGGAAGGTTGTAGTTTCTTTATATTACAGGCCAATAATTCATAATATTGACAATGATCCTGCTCACATGTTTTTTTTTACTGGATGAGGACCACAGATATTGTACTGTAGTAAAAGTAGTGATATTGCGATGGAAAATGACTTTGTGACAAGTAAAAGTCTTAAATTCCCCAATAATGTCAATTGATTATTAATGATGCAATAACAAGTACACTGCATTTAAATGCTGCAACTAGTCAGTGGGGAGGTATTTTTTGCTGGATTATATAAGTGTGTCTTCTTAAGTACTATACTTAAGCTCAATTTTAAGTTACTTTAATTCTGGGTGCTTCCATTTCCTGCTACTTTATTCTTCCACTACTGCATTAAGAAGCAAATATTAAACTGAAGGTTAAACTGAATATTTAAACTCCCAATTAGTAAATTAAGTAGTAAGAGGGGTAATAGTAGGGGTAAGAGTAATATAATAATGTGAGGGGCAATTCAATTGTAAAGTTATATTTTACTAATAATCCTCCATTACTTCTTTATTTTTTTTCCACTTAGTGTAAGAAAAGGGTTTGAATACTTCTTTCACCAATGCTGTCAGGTCGCTTCATTTATAACACTGGATCACATGTTTTGTTTAATGTGTAAAATCTTGCTTTTCAATGTAAATACAGCTGACAGGTTCTTAAAACTGTAATATTTACCTCCCTAATATACTAAAAGACAAACTTTATAGCAACGTAGAGCTCAAAGTACTCAAGTAAAATGCACTTAAATGAAGTACATGATTAAATGTGTTATTTTGTTTACACATTAAGAAATTGATGTTTGAGAAGTGGCTTCATTAGAAGTAGTTTCATCAACATTTTTAAGAGCTTTATTTGAAGCTCAGCATAAATATCAGTTTATTAGATGAACTTGATGTATTATCTGTCGCGCTTTAACGTCCCCTGAAACAATAACGCACACGCATGTCACCCTGCAGCCCCATCCTCTCACTTCCCGCGACCCGGCGTGGACAAAGGGACGTGTCAACACCACTTCTCTAACTGCACAATTAACATGCAAATGAGCCCAGTCGCTAATGGCGATGGCAGAGCGCTCTTATGATGGAAATATGCTTTCTGTTTTGGCAGTATGGGTTAAACATTAGTCTACAGAATCAGCTGAGGACAGGAGGGCAGAGGACCCCGAGGCTTCCCTGAGGGCAGAGAGACGGAGATGGAGAGCCGTGGACTCGGAGAGGGAATGGCCTTTGCACCTGCTTCACTTGAGTATGACTATGACACACACACACACACACACACACACACACACACACACACACACACACACACACACACACACACACACACACACACACACACACACACACACACACACACACACACACACACACACACACACACAGGGCGACCAGGCGGTTATAATCAGCCTCGTTCAGGCTGTCAGCCTGGTCAATAACTTATCCCCTCAACTGCTTTTGTTCTAGCAGCAGCTCGGCTGATGCGGCCGCTGCCCCTTATTCAACTGAAATTTATTTTCAATTGCTGCCCTCAGGCACCGGCCCTGCAGCGGCTCACTGACCGAGCGAGTAAACAAACCAGCACAGCACTTCACACACACACACACACACACACACACACACACACACACACACACACACACACACACACACACACACACACACACACACACACACACACACACACACACACACACACACACACACACACACACACACACACACACGTGACCACGCAGGCAGGACTCTTCAGAGCGAATGTGATTGCCAAATGACATGTTTATACAAAGTGTGGAGTTATAGCTGAGACTGCTGGTACACATCTGACTAAAAAGCCTTATATTTGCTGCTTTGTAAAACTCACGATGGAGCGGGCGAGCAGCTGTCGGCGTGTTTTTAATTAGAACAACTTTGCAGATTTCAGATTTGGAGGTTGTGGTTTGGATGAGGCGGCTCGGTCTCGGGGCCACCGAGTGAGGCTGACAGCATTTGTTGCCTTGTTAGCATCTGTGTCCAAGAGTGACAAAAGGCCTGCTTAGTGTGTGTGTGTGTGTGTGTGTGTGTGTGTGTGTGTGTGTGTGTGTGTGTGTGTGTGTGTGTGTGTGTGTGTGTGTGTGTGTGTGTGTGTGTGTGTGTGTGTGTGTGTGTGTGTGTGTGTGTGTGTGGAGAGACTGAACAAAGCAGTGTTGCTCTAAGTGATAAACCTCAAGTGGCTTGCAGTAACAGGTGTGTGCTCTGTAAAGGACCAGTCGTTTGTCAAGCCTCATGAAAAGAGGAGCTGATGGCCACAAGTCCATTCAGTCGTCACTGACCGGCCTGCAGACCAAAGCACAGACGATTTCTGTACGATTTATCGCCTTTATATGTCTGCCAGTTTAACTCGTATATGTTATATAAGCATATATGATTTTTTTTTCTTTTTCTTTTAGTTAATGGTTGTTTTTGGAATCATTTGAGGTATTTTGTATATTCAACATTTGCATTTCACACCTTTTGCACTTAAAGATATATTTTATTTATGTTACTTCAAGTATTTGAACATGTTCTTATGTATTCAATGATATTATTACTAGTACGCTCCATTAAGGGGATCATTCTCCCTCCCATTCATGTTTTGAGGTTTGCTGTAGACTTTCATGGCAGAACAGGTGGAAAGGAGTGAAAAGTTGCTCAAATCCTCTGAAATCCCCCAAAAATATTTCTGCATTTTAAAGCTGTTTTTTTTTCTTCCACAGCCCCCTGCCTCGCTTTTCTTTGTCCCTTTCAGTTATTTCAATCTTTAAGTGAACATAGTCTTTTTGTTTATTTACTTAATTTGCTGTGTTTATCACGTCCTCGTCAACACTCTGTCTTTGCTTGCCTTAATGAAAAAGAGGAATTTGAATCTCAGTGGGATTATGATTAAAAAAAAAAAAAAACTATCAATAAAAGTCTGAGTCTAATGAGGATAATTTTTATGAACCCTGCCAGGAAGATAAGCCTCATTATTATGATAAAAAAAAAAAAAACTAACAGAAAACATTAGTGTGCATGTTCATGTTTACTTTTTCAATTCATTTCCCAATTGCAGAAAACTCTTAGATTTCAGAAGTGCAGGCCAGTGGCAGTAAGATCCTCCTGCTTCCACATGATCATTACATCAGACAAAAACAACAACTGTGATTTGCATTCACCTCGTTAACACGCAGCTCCATGATTTGCATTCGTCTTGTGCATGCTATTTGCATGTGCATGACTGTTTTGTGCATTATTTTGTGGCGTACTTGCAAATGATCTCCCTCTAATGTAACAGTGCTTGATAGCAGCAGCAGTTGTCTCTGCTCTGCTCAGCTCCTAATTAGCCAGAATTAAGAAGTATTTCTCGGCCCATTGAAGAGTCCATTTCCTTTGAAACCAGAGCATAATAAACCTTAAGTAATTACCCCAACTCATGACTATTAACTCGCAAACCGCCAGCTTCCCTTGACAACATCCTCCTCAGTGTTGTGTGGTTAAAAGGCCATTGCAGCTACCCAGCTATTTACATCCCATCTGGCAGCCTGCGAGGGACAGACAGGCTATACTCATTCCTAAAGACAAAAAAACAACCAGAAAAAACGAAGTGTAAAATGAACTCTTTCACTCTTTCTCAACTTAGCCACCGAACTTGTGTTTTCTTCCCTCCAAATAAGTTACAAAAGGGCTTCTTCTCCTTTTCTCTTTCTGTCTTTCTTTATTTTTTTTTAATCCACACACTCATTTGCATGCGGCGAGGCCGAGGAGGGGGTCTGAATGTATAATCTTCTACATTTAGTAGCCTGTAATCCCGACGCCTCTCTGTGATGTGATTTTCTCCTCTTGGTCCCCCATGAACAATTAACTTGTAATCTCCACAAACATACATTCTGTCGCTGCAGAGATGAGACGGCGAAACACCCGAGGGACCCGACGGACAAACTGCTCTGCTGCTCCCCAAGGCGGATCACTTTCTAGCTGCTGCAGGGATCAATTCAGCTGGGCTCCATTAGGCTGCAGCCTAGTCCCCTCATTTTATCCTCATTTTCCCTTCTTTTTTTTTTTTTTTTAGCATTTGTGTTTGCTGCTCGGAAATGTTGAATAAATGCTGTCTGACGCGTATCTTTGTTTAAACTCATCACTAGCTTATGTTATTCTGCAGTTTGAGGCCTTTAGGTGCAAAAGAAAATGACGATAACGGGTTTGAATATAGGTTGGACATTTTTGTGAAGTGGTTTGTGGTTGCATTGAAATTACCTTAATAACTGTTGGGCTTTCTTTGTTTAATTTCAGAGCTGTTCTAAAATGTGCATTTTAATAGCCAATCAAAATATATGAAAGGCTGCTATAAATCCAGGAATTTAAATTTTAGAGCAGAATAGTTATATATCTTATCTTGTATAATAGAAAAAAAAAGAGTAAATTATCTGATATTAATTTTCATTCACTCACTTGTGGTTTTCTTTTGAAAGACTTTTTATAAGAACAACATATTTTACCAATTTATAGTTTAAATATTTGGCCTCCGTTTATTTCAAATGAGTAAAAAAGCAAATGTCTGACCAGCAGAAATACAGACTGTCAGAATAAACACACTGTGGTGTTTAAATGAGGCCTTGTTATAGTTTGAGGCATTGCCCACACAAGAAATACAATTTAAAATGCTAATTTAAATACTAAAAAAGTGTGAGAATCGAACATGTTTGGGATAAAATAATGAAGGAGATTTAAGGGGTTGAATGTTTGCTTTAATCTAAAAATAAAGGAATTTACCAGTGTGAACATATTTAATGAAAAATAAGTATTTAAAGTTAAAAAAAAATAAAAATTCATTTAAACTGGACATCAGAAACTTTAAGACATAGTTGACATGGTAATTATTGTTATTAATGGTTCAGAGTTTCTTTCAAAAAGAGAGGAAGACAGTGAATATGATTCATAATTCCAGTTTTATTGAAATTTCATCCAGGGACGCTGGGTGATAATAAATATTTCATCAGTCATCAACAATGTACAAAAATAAAGACACGGGATCTCTGGGCATAACAAATTCAATTCAGCAGAAACAATCATGCTGTGATAATTATACCATCATGCAAAAAAAAAAAAAAAAAAAAAAAGAAGATAAAAATAAAAACAAAAAATCATGGAAATCAAAGCACAAATGGACAAACACTGAGCCACACAATTCAAGTAAATCTATAAACTTAGATTTTAAATCAAATTTCTGTGGTGGCAGCATCGTTTTAATCAAACACACAAATGTCATTATTTTCATATAGAACTCAGGTTTTAACATCCTTGGTACAAGGCACAGAGAGCATTCTTCGTTTTCACAAATTGACGCCTGATTTAAAAAAAAAAAAAAAATGCTAAATTAAAATGTTCATGCAGCCTCCTTCACCTTTCACATGGTGAGACGAAAACTCAGTCAAACGCAGGAGGAACGAGGCGTCTTGTTGCATGAAACAACTTTTTTCTTTTTTACCTTCATTTGGCAAAACCATCAGTCTTTATAAGTCCTTGTTACAAGGAGGAAAATAACACTTTTTTTTTTCTTTTTTTTTTCTCATACGCCAAACAAGAAAACAGACAAAACGACAACATGCAGTGAGGCCAAATTCACCCTCATGCCCTGAATTCTCTATTTACAAACATCATTATACATCTCCGAGTCTCTGCTGCCGGTCACACACACACACCGGGCATCATTTCATGCCGTCCTTCCCCTCCGCTGTGAGTCTCGTGAGGCCGGTGGAGGTGATGGGAATGTGTGGAGGAGGAGGCACCTGGCAGATGGTGCAGGGACACGGAAGCCCGGCCCAGTGCTGGAAGCCGGAGCCCAGCTGCAGGGCCGGGGGTGCAACCGGGGAGCCCTTCATCAGGGAGTGGGGTGCTCTGATAGACGCGAGTCCCGGCAGCGCGCTCGACAGAGTGGAGGCCGGGGAGGAAGACAGCGCGCCCCCGAGGAGCGGGTGCACCTGGTGCACGGCGGCTGCTGCGGCAGCGGCTGCGGCAGCGGGACCGCCGGGGTGTCCACCGGGGCCACCGGCGTGCGCCACGGTGCCGCAGTGGAAGGCTGAGTGCTGCCCTCCGTAAATCTCCCCCACCAGCCGCTTCATCTCGTCCAATGAGCTGTTGAGCATCAGGATGTAGTTCCTGGCCAGAAGCAGCGTGGCGATCTTGGACAACTTCCGAACCGAGGGCCCGTGCGCGTAGGGCATCACCTCGCGCAGGCCGTCCATGGCCAGGTTGAGGTCGTGCATGCGCTTCCGCTCCCGGCCGTTAATCTTGAGACGGAGATTGAACATTTCCTCCTCGGTGACTTGCCTCTTCAGTTTGTACTTGTTGCTGCTGCTGCTGCTGCTGCTTCCTACCGACTTGGCGTCTCCAGACCGCAGGTGCTCGCCGCCGGTTATCTTCTGCCGCTGCTGCTCGCCGCCCTGCGTGGAGGAGGACACGGAGGACCCGACGTGGTGGTGGTGGTGATGATGGTGGTGCGGAAGGTGGTCTCGGAGAAACATGCTGTCCATGTCCGGGGAAGAGGCTCTGCTGCTCGAGCTGGAGTCTGAATTCATTTTATGGGTTTGCTTCCGAGTTTGCTGTGTAGGAGGTCGCTGCTGGCTTCCTCCCTCTAGCTCACTTTCACTCTCTCCTCTCTCACCCCTGTCGCCTTTTATGCGCTCTGTCTCTCTCTTTCTGGAGCTTTTGGTCACCTGATGTTGCCTGTATCCCTCTTGTCCCGCGCTTCTGTCCCTCTTATCACATCGGTGACCACTTTGCTTCTGCCGACTTTCTCTGTGTGTGTGTGTGCGTGTGTGTGTGTGTTTGTGTTTGTGTGTGTGTGTGTGTGTGTGTGTCTTGTATCTCTGCGGTGAGGAGGACACTGATTGTGGGTATTTATACGTGCGGACAGACAAAAGCGGCTTTCCTATTCATAACGCCTAGTTAGGAGGATGACGTGCCCGATAGAAAGGGGGCGGTGTGCTTTGACTGTCCCAGTGACCGCGGTGCGCAACCATTCACTGCCATTGTCAGGACACTGTTGGGGGCGCAGCGCGCCTCTCCTCTCATTTTTTTTTTTTCTTCTTCTTCTCGTGGACCAGAAAGTTGCTCTTGAGACAAACTGGTTAGTTTTAAAACCATTTATTTTATGAGATTTCTGTAAAAGCTGCACATGTTGCACAAGTTACTTTGAGTCTCCTGCACTTTTTTTTTTTTTTTTTTTAAAAAGCTACAGACAAAATAAATTCGCCTCGGTTTGCCTTTTCTTTAGCACATATTTCTGAGCAGCACAATATAACTTTTACGCACAAAATCACTTCCCTAACATTGCGGAAAAAAAATGTAATTATAAATTGTCGTGTGTATTTTTCAGAAGGAGGAGAGAGAGACCATGCTGTGCTCGCCTTAAAACTTCACCAGCCTTTCACTCACGCTGCGCACTTTGGAGAGCTGTGTTTTATCGGACGGTCAAAATTTCAGCCAAAAGTCTCCGCAGTTCGGCCGGGCAACCCTGAGGGAGAGACCAGGAATGGGATGGGAAATTGGTTTCCCCACTCAGCGGCTACTGCTGCCGCAGGGGAGCGGGGGGCCTCCGCTGGGACAGCGGTAACACGTCCGCTCCGACACTCGGCGCTCTGCTGGCCATATGGCAGCATGTGGCCGACAGAGTTTACCCCGATATCATACCTCATGTCTGGACCCGCAGGAAACTCATCAGAGCTTCCATGTTACTGGAGAATATTATTATTATTGTTGTTATTATTATTATTGGATATACCTCATGAAAGGGGTTTTGTGCAAATCTATTCTATATATCTATCTGTTTATCCCTCCAAAATCAAATTTATTTTTGTTTTTTTGTTAAGAAAACGAGATTAGTCATATTCAGCACTTAATTATTCACAAATAAATACCAGTTAAATAAAACGCAGTAACATTAATTATACAGTAATACTTAAGCTTAAGTACTTAAAAGAATAACTGAGGATAATAAACACAAAATTAAGAAGAAAACTCGAGATTAAACAGGAGGAATTCTTTGGAAAAGACCATTAAATATTAACATCAGCTGTAAAAGTGCATTTTTAAAAATGCAATAAACAAGTTTATGAAAATGAACGCCGGTGCAAATCCACTTATCATTTAGAAAACCGATTAATTTTTTTCTGAATGCAGCAAAGAGACATCTGTAAAGGTGTTGCTGTTTTAAAATATTGGCTGAATGCACCAAATTGAGTCAGCATTGTGTATATTGAGCTGCTGAGAGCGATCTCTCCACTCTGAAGAGTCTACTCCAGATCTGTTTTGTCGAGGTGGAGTGGAGGATCGGGCCACCAACAATGACACGCGGAAGTAACTGAAGCACTCTTCCTCTGACCACCACCTCGGCATCCCTCCCTCCATCCATCCATCTGTCTGTCTACCCCGTCCGTCCGTCCGTCCGTCCGCGCTCTCACCCACCCACCCAGCACTTCAAACCCGGATAATAAAGTCTCTGCTCGGGGCTCTATCCTTCACCAATGAGATCCCCCTGGTAGAACAGTAGAAATGTGTATTCACGGCCTCATTGTTGGCCCAGCAAAAGAGCCCCTCTCATAAAGGTGCTGCCAATGCAAAGAAAAGCGCTGGTCGGCTTTGCTCTCTCTTGGTGGCATTTGAAAGTGTAAAGCTTTGAATACCAATTGCTTGAACTGGACATATGTGAATCCGCTGTAAGCCTACTAATCCTGTCCCCAAGTGTTTCTTTGTCTGCGGGGCAGCCTCGCACACCCAAGAGAAAGTGTTCCTAATCCGGCCAATGTGGAGAAATGTGTGAATGAGAGGGACAGAGGAGGTGTGTGTGTGTGTGTGTGTGTGTGTGTGTGTGTGTGTGTGTGTGTGTGTGTGTGTGTGTGTGTGTGTGTGTGTGTGTGTGTGTGTGTGTGTGTGTGTGTGTGTGTGTGTGTGTGTGTGTGTGTGTGTGTGTGTGTGTGTGCCTGTGCCTGTGCGTGTGTGTGTCAGGTATCAATTTGTGCAGCAACACATGCTTTTCAAAGGGTTTCTTTTTACTTATGTATTTTTTTTTTTAGTGTTTTTGAGTGTGTGTGTGTGTGTGTGTGTGTGTGTGTGTGTGTGTGTGTGTGTGTGTGTGTGTGTGTGTGTGTGTGTGTGTGTGTGTGTGTGTGTGTGTGTGTGTGTGTCCATCTGAGGCCTCCAGCTCCTCACCACCAGGACACTGGTCTAAATGAAGGCAGTTATTCACCGTTCCCCACACTACTGTCGCAGCAGGTCGCCCATAATGTGCTCTTTTCACTGCGTAAGCTCCTCGCTTTCCTTTCATTCCTCTGTTCATATCTTTTTTTTTTTTTATTGTATCTCTCTCCTCCTCTCACACTCGTTCTCGCTCTCTGTGCTCCTTCTCTCCTGTTTCTGGCTCTGCTTGCTTCTTCTCTCTCGTTTTATCTTCCTCTCTTTCATGAGTGGCTCTCTGCCATCTCGCATCATTTTTTCTGGGCAGCAAAAGGCCAGTTAATTTAACACCAAAAATCACTGGGACCCAAATTGGGTCAGCAATGTCTTGTTTTGATTTAGTGTTAGGTTGTCATACTCAAGCTCTTTTTAAACTCTATCATATGCGCATCAATTTGTACAACTAAAAATACATCTGTGACAGTTTTCAGACACAATCTGTTTTGTAGTAAACCACAGTTTTAGTTTGTGTAAATTACCCAACAGTAATATACAGTATAAAAATAACAACCGATTATTAGTCGGTAAAGTTAACCCAGTGTTGCACCTCTTTGTGTGTAGAATATATCTTTTTCTGCAAACATTGTGTGAGCATTCAATTGCTGATGTTCTGTTTAAAGATGCAGCCAACACTTAAATTGAACTCCAAGTGTTCAGAGAGCAGGACAGGCATCATACTTCATGTTGGTTCAAACTAAATTCTTCAGTGGTTTCTGGCTTTTTGGGGGCTTCTGTGCTGCTATTAAGGGTCAAACCAACAGCTAAAATCCGGGAGTAGCTTTTGAGTTAGAGTTGTGTCAGCTGAGGAGCATCTCTTTTTTTTTTTTTTTTGTTTTTTTTGCCCATGCTGATCTTGAGGAGGTCATAACATGCTTTTATATCATCATATCCACAAATCAGTGTCATGCTTTCAGCTGACTTTACTGATTTAAAGAAATGAGATCATGTAACTTCTGTTCTGGCCTCTTTTAGTTTTTGTTGATTTTAAGAGTTTTATTGATCACTTTTAAAGCACTTCATGGATCCTTGTTATAGAGTTTAGCTCAGTTGCAGGAACCCTGTCAGCGTGCAGCCTCAGATTCTTGGCGGGAACCGTCAGAGCCTCTCAGCTTTGAAACACGCTTCCTGCACATCTGAGGTAACATCTTTTAAATCATTTCTTAAAACTTGCCCTTTTAAAAAAAAAATAAAAAAATAAAAAAAGACAGCAGTCAAGTGGCAGATATTGTGTTCATAAGAATGAGATGGCTGTGAGGTCCAATTTTCAAAGTTGTCTTTTTTTTTTTTTAATGTGTTCTTAGCTGGAGCCACCCAGTTTGTTTTTTCGTCCTGTCAATCAAACATTGCTGCAACTCGTCCCTTCAGTCAGATGAGACAAAAAGGAACATTTCTGATATTTCTAATAGAGAATAGTGAATATTTGGCATTGTTTTTGAGATAGCTGAATGAATGAGTCGGACTTAAATTTTAGTGTAGCTTAATGTCAGTAACTCAAAACTGTGACAGTAATCTGTGATTGATGCGCTGGTTAATTGGTGTTTGGTCATTTCCAATCATAGAGCTGTTATATTATGAAGTATCTGACAAAATAGCTGCATCAGTAACTTCTGACTTCTAACGATAATATGAAAAAACTAATTTTAAAATTGGTAAAAGTGTTCTATAAAGTTTACAGGCAATCTTTAACGCCACGAGGACTTTTGAGCAAGTAACGCACACATTTAAAGTTTAAATAATTAGAGAGCAGACATGTTCTCTCCTGTCTGACTCTCCTTCTTTGGTGGGCTCGGTCGTTAGACCCCCCTCCAACAGTCTCAGGGCAGTAAACAGTTAATGGAGGCGCCCTCCAGCAGTCGTCAGCGGCTGGTTCACTCTCACTGTGACACAAACAGTTGAATATCTCTGAGCATGAAGGAGGACGTTGCTGAACAGGACAATGCACACACTCAGAGAGGTCAAGGTCGCAGCTGAAGATGTCGAGGTTGCTTTTAAAGAGTAACCCGTTACCAAAAAAATTGAACATTTACGTATCGCATTCACACTTATATTTCATTATTAATTCACATAAAACAATTCAAATATGTAAATAATGTGCAATTTATATCAGTTTTTCTCTACTTTCCTGTCATGGCAACTGTCTAATTAAACTTTGAAGAAGGCACGACCCAGGTCTCAGTGACTTATTTAACTTTACAGTACAAAGGATGCTTTACAGCACAAAACAAACAGATCAGAGGGTCTTGTCATCTTGTCAGGAAGTACAAAGTTGTACGAGGTTTTCATTTTAGAGATACTGACACGAACAGTGCCGTCAGTGAGAGACTGCCGAAAACCACAGCCTCATTAGTTAGCTGTTGTTGCATCAAGATATCAAAGCTACAGTTTAGGATGTGGCTTGTTGTGTTGAATAAAAGTGGTTGTATGAATAAATAGATGCATAATTACCTGATAAAATCTATGTCTCAAATGGCTTAAAGAGCTCGAGGCAGCAAAACTTCCCCTGGATTAAACTACTGGGCTGAAAACCAAGAATGTGTCATGTTGTTTTGCCCCAAAGGAAAACAAAACTTTCCCATTAAATAAACACATTCTCAAAGCGATTTTTAATGGAAACTGACAGCAGAGTGTAACATTTAGCGCTGACTAACTGCAAGCAATCCTGTGAAAACGGCCTATTTGAGGCTAAAAGACACAATCCATTTCTTGTTCAAATAATAAAAAAAAAATTATAGTGAGTCTAAAACAACGTCCCAGCACAAGCATATGTGTGTTTCTATATGATTCCCTGCAATTTTTTGTTGCAGGGAGAATTCAAAGAACCACATTTTAGTACAAAAACCTGCCAGTTACTGTAAATGTGTAAAAGTACTTTGGGACAAAAAGCTCCTAATGGTCAAAATAAAATTGACCATGCTGATGATTTGACATAATAATATTTTAGACAATAGGATGCCTCAGAAATAAACATGAAGGAAGCAAACAGAGAAATGACACGTTGCAAAATTCAAATCCAAAACTTTCTCTGTGAGTTCAACTCTGTGACTCACTAACTTTGACTCTGGGGTTCTGCAGGTTTGGAGGATGTTTATGCTCCTCTTAAATAATACGGAGACACTTAACATACTTTATGAATGTGGACAAAAGATCTTAGAGTCTGTTTCTTTGGAGAAATCCACGAAATGTTTACGGTCAAAGGAAATGTTAAAAACAGAATGATTTGCAACTTATATAGTTATTTTTCTGTATTAAGTCTTCCTTTTGTGAGAGCAAATGTGTGTATATATTGGCCGAAATGAAAATGAAAATATTGTAACATACATAGGAACTATTAAATTGCATTCAGGGGATTCACCAACTGTTCAGTAGTTGTATTTGAGATCTATTTGAACGGAGGTGTTTTTTTTCTTTTTCTTTTTCAGAGCTCTCCAGACCATTTTACTGAGTTAACCTGCAGTATATCAAACCAAACATATGTGAAACTATGGACGTATTTTGCTTTCATTTGACCCATCGAGGACACCGTCAAACCACAGTTTGAAGTTTCACAAATAGAGATTTCACAAAGCATTGAAGCATTCGAAAGGCAGATGGAAGACAGAGACACGAGTATTGAGATCTGAGTGAAGCCATGAAAAGTGGTTCAGAGATTTATTTTTCTAAAAGGACATTTGAAAATTAATAAATGTACCGCAAGTCACAGAAGTGCTTGGGGAACTTTTAAAAGCTGGATTTTTCCTTCTTTGTTTCCTTTGGTTGCTTCCTGGGTAAAAGAGAATATCAATAAGATTTCTCATTCCTGTTTTGTGAAAAGTAAACAAACCTTTAAATTATAGCAAGCCTTTAATTAAGGAGATGATCAAACGATTAAAATCTCGTTAATTACAGACCTCACAACCATCTCCGCCAACATGAATATTGAGGTCCTAATTAATATTTGTGGGGCTGTTTTGTTCTTGGAAGACACTGGCGTTAATTAGGCAAAAACAAGTCAAATTAACATTTCAGTAATGAAGAAACATACCTTCATGTTCTTATTTCTCTCTTTGTGAACACACTGATACACATTTGGCATCGCAAAGCTTTCTGAAGCATGTTGATGGTGAGTTTTATCAAACAGAGACAATGATGTTTTCTGTCACGCCTTTTTTTTTTTTTTATCCCAATAGATAACTAATCAAGATGGTTATCTCGCCTTTTGGAAAAGAGAAAATATTTACTGCTGTGTGAAAAGTCACGACCTAGTTTTAGAGTCTTTGCTTTGCCACCTATAAATACAAGAGCTCTTGAGATTCAGGGACAGTTTTTGCACCTTTTAAGGGAAAGAAAATTCTCTTTCAACACTTTTTATGAATGAAAAAAACACTTATTTGCATTTTTTTTGTCGGTTAAGTATGAAGCGACTGCAGGCAGCTGTTAGCGTAGCTTAGCACAAAGCCTAAAAAAACAGGGAGGTAGCCTACTCTGTCAAATGTGGACAAAGTCTGCAAAGCAGCACCTTTAAAAGTCATTTTGTTGTTTGTTAAATCTGGAAACTAGAAAAAAAGAAAAGAAAAGAAATTTCTGTATTTCTTCATCCTTTCTGGATTCTCCACTAGCTGCCTGAAAAGAGTCTGAATATAACCCCTATAAAATGACAAACTACTGTTTTAAAGCTTCAGCCGAGCTAATTTACCAATCTGCAGCTTCATATCTAAAAAAAAACAAACAACAGATATACGAGTGATATCACTCTTCTCAGCATATTTCCCAAACTATTCCTTTAACCTTTATAATCATCGTCTCCAGTATCATCCTCCCTTCGGTCATCAGTCATCCTCCTCCTCCTCATTAGACACACACACACACACACACACACACACACACACACACACACACACACACACACACACACACACACACACACACACACACACACACACACACACACACACACACACACACACACACACACACACACACAAAGACACACAGAGTCGCACACACCACCAGCACTTAACCAGCCTCCAGCCCGGCCCACCAGCTTTTGCAACAAGGTTCTCCTTTTAACTGTCCCTTTCAGCGTGGGACAATCAGACACCTCCCATCGCCTCCTTTCAGCCCGCAGCTCCTGCCTCGCCTCCCCTCCCTCCCCATTCTGCTCCCTGTGTCACTTTGTGTCCGCTTCGCCCCCTTGCAATGGGTGCACATGACCAGAAAATGAAGCCGGGGTCTCTGCAAGCGGAGAATGAAAGCAAGTATGTTTGTATGTGTTTGAGAGAAAGAGAAGGGAGAAGGAGAGAGATTAACATGTAGGATTTAAGCCGGTGTGATGGGGTGAGGGCGGGTGAGTGGGCTTACATGCAGAGAGGAAAGTTCGGATCAGGTCTGGCTTGTGCACATGCATGCGTGTGTGTGTGTGTGTGTGTGTGTGTGTGTGTGTGTGTGTGTGTGTGTGTGTGTGTGTGTGTGTGTGTGTGTGTGTGTGTGTGTGTGTGTGGCTCACCGACGACCGTCCGTCCATCTCCGGCATCATGTGAAAACATCGGCATGCACGCAGGCTTGTAACGATGCACACATACAGTACTCTCATTCAAACATAAGCATGTGGCACTGAAGACACACACACACACACACACACACACACACACACACACACACACACACACACACACACACACACACACACACACACACACACACACACACACACTCCATTAGTGGGGTTTTGCAGGGTGTACGGCCTGGTTACTGTTGGAGAGATTATCACATCATTAACTCCTAATGAAAAACCAATTCAGACAGCCCCCCTCCTGCGCTCCGTGCTCGTCTTTTTCTCACTCGGTCCGAGATCATCTGAAATGAAATATGAGCCGTCCGTGCCTCTTGTTATAGTCCAAGCTCTGAATCGACTCGCTGATCAAACAAATAACCCCCCCCCAAAAAAGAAGAAAACATAAAAAGATTTAAATAAATATGTCATAAAACGATTGTATCCGAGCATCTTTACCAGTGCAACTTCTGTCCTCTTTATTTTAGGTACCACGATGAAGCACAGTCATTAAAAAGCCTTAAAAAAAAAAAAAAAAAAAAAAAAAAGCTTTCATGTTTTACACATCATGTCTCTACGGACGGGACAGTAAAAAAAAAAATTGGGAATATTTACTGTTCTTGTGACACTTGAACCGATTATGCCGGTTAACGTGTTTATTTTTTGAGCCGAGGCTGTAGTTTGTGGTTGTGTTGAGTTGGATTCATTATCCGGTGCACGAGCTCACGTTTACTCACCTTTTAACAACCCATTCATTCGGGCAAGCAGCCGCATTTGTTCATATTCTTGCAGAGGTGATCAAACGATTTCTTTCTCTTGGTACTTTCAATGGTTTTATATTTACCGGGTTCATTCCTACATACTCGTACTCTAAACGTTTTCACCTTCTCGAGCCTACTTGACTTTTATATGGTACCAAACTAGCTGATGTGTAAATAAAAGCATATATAGCGTTAATAGGCGGTGCGAAAACTCACTCCGGTTCTGCGTTTAGTTTTCAGACAGCGCAGGCGGTGAAGGCGAAGGCGCTTGTTTGAGCCACGTATCAAGAAAGCTTGCACACGTACCACTTTTAGCTCGGACAGAGAAACAAGCTTTTCAGGCAGCCCGTGGGTGACGTCAGGGAGTCTTCCTCCATTTTTTTTTTTTTTTCACACACGGTCTCGCGGACGAGACCCAAACAGGAAGTGAGCCTCGGCGTCGTGGTTTTTCACGGTGCGTATTTGCGCCCGTTCAGACATAAAACTAAAACTGCGTATTTTGGTGCTCCGACGGAGAAGGTTTATGGCCCGAAGGAGAAGGAGACGGTGAAGAAACAACATCATCTGTCCCCGCGACTCTTTTGTGACTTCGGTTTGCTCCCGCGTACAGCGGTTTTACAGTTACGCGCCCGCCCGTGCGCACTTTTCCGCACGCGTGTGCACGCGTGTGGCGTGTGCACGCGTGTGGCGTGTGCGTGTGTGTTTTGACTGCACGCGGCAATAAAAAAAAAAAAAAAACCCACACCAGCGCAGGCCACATTTTTCAAGTTTGTTTGACGCATTTAAAATGCTAATAACCAGTTTATTATGTGCTACATCAAATGCAAATGTTCCGTTTTACTGCCTGAGAAGTTCGGTCGACGTCGGCATTTGCATATCTTATGTCCGTCTCCTCAGCACGCGCGGAGGAACTGGATGGCGGGCAGACTCCCAATAAATAACATTAACAGGCGCGTTAGATAAACAAGCTCCGATGATGCCGCTATTAGGGAATGCAGCGCCGTAAGCCCGCTTAAATGTAGGTGTTTGACACAGCAGCATATGGTGTGCAAATCCCCCCCCCGCCCCCACCACCACCATCACCCCCCACCCACCCCCACCCAAATCAACCTAACGGCAGCGTTATCTGGAAATGTCAGAGAGAGCAGACGGATTGAAAAAACATCGCTTTAACGGCAGACGCTTTACGACGGTTGAGAAAACGCTGCGGAGGAATTTGCCTCTTTAAGACCAACTGTCGGCCGGCGCTCCTCGCGTCGGCGCGCGCGCGCGTGTTTTTGTTAAGAGCCTGAATGACAAAAGACGGCCGTTAAGACCGCCGTTCAAACTCTTAATTGTAAATGGGAAACTTTTTTTTGCCTGGTTTAACGTTCGGTTCACTTTAAAGTCTTAATCACCTTCGGGGCCTCCGTTCAGACGCCCCGCCGAGATGTGAAGTAAACATTTCCATAAAGAAAGTCATATATTCCCGTTAGAGCGTCTCTTGACTGTCGAGGCCGTTAACGGATGAATTATGAACGGGAGACGGGTCGCCATGACACTTTTAACGTCGGTCGGCTCTGTGGCTCTTTTTTTTTTCCTGCGGCGGCTCCGACCGTGGCGGCGTTGACAGATGTTTGGGTTGTTTTTTTCTTCCACGCGTCGTTGAGAAAAAGATTCAAAGGAAAATACTGCGCATTTCCGGCATTCACATCGTCGCCGTGGCACGCTTGCAAAATCGGGAACCCGAGAGGCGATCGCGATCTTAAAGATGGGTCAAATGCAAATCGCCAATAATGTTTTGGTGTGGGCTTTGCAGGGACAGAGCTACGAACCGCCAAACACAACGCTGATGTATTCCCCCCCCCCGCCTGATACATTCGACTTGGTAAACGTGTTTTACCATGAACACATCCGGAAGCAGTTGTTGGCGTTGTGCCCACCTGATTAATTGAAGTCCAATATTTGTATTTATTTATTTATTTTTTCCTTTTAGCCTTGTTTTGTTCTCCACCAGCTCCTCACAGAAACACATGTCTCTTCAGCTGCTCCGTTATGTTCGCCAACTTGTCCCGAGATTTGTGGTCTGTTGTTTTAGTGCTGAACAGGGAGCGCGTATTGGCAAAAGTAAATCGCACCAGTTTCAGCGAGCCGCAGCATTTTACCTCACGCAGACTTCAATCGGGCGGCCGGTCCACGCAGATGAAATCGCTCGGTTTCAACGTCGGTAAATTCGGCATTAGAAAGTTTTATTTCATTCTTTTTGAAGTGATTTTTTTTTTTTAACCATAAACCTGCCTGAGTTGCGTATGGTGCACTAACTCGAGGCTTTGCCGGCAAGTTAACGTCTACCGCCTGCGTGCGAGGCGTTTAGGGAACATCGGTAAATTGTAGCTGCAGAAAATCATTTGGGTTACACGCTCTCCCCCTTAAACGCATGAAAACTAAAAGTTTGTATCGTAACGTATTTTTCTTGTGTATTTGATCAAATCGCTATTGAAAAAAAAGGTATCGTCCGGGAACTGGTATTTAAACCCCGGTAGCGGTGTCAAAACATTTTTGCGATCATAGCCGGCTCTCGTAAAAGGAAAATACACACTTTTTCAAAGTTTTTTTTTGGAACAAAAAAAAAAAAAAAAGCTGAATAAAGCTGATAAAACATGGTTGATTTTAAACTGATACTTAAGTGGTAACATTTATTGAGTAAACCTCGAGTCAAAGTGTTTTTTTTTGTGAATGGTGACAGAATCTTTTAAAACAAATCTTTTGTCACGTGAACATTTGTATATCCAGTTTAAGATTATTTTTGTTGCAATTAATGAAAAGTTATTACAAATACTTTTGTTTCTTAAATACCGGAGTTGAGTTTTCAACCAATTCAAAAGTCGGCCTCGTATTTAGACGCGAGTTTTTCTTGCGCCACAATAATGTACGTAATTATAACTGTGTTAGGATAGTCTCTGTTTGACCCAAACGGTCTCCTCCTCCTCCTCCTCCTCCTCCTCCTTCTCCTCTCTTCTAACGGCCTCTCGTGATGAGACGCCAGCGTTCACTTGTTCCTCCATTTGTACTCACTGTACCCCCGGGCCCTCCGGATGAGTGTCGGCTACATACCGCAAACAATCGCTGAAGTGTAGATGCTAATGCGCCATTCTTGTGATTCCCTCCTTCCCTCCTTCCTCCTTCCAGCCCGCCCAATAATCTCTCCTCCTCCTCCTCCTCCTCCTCCTCCTCTCCCCTTCCGTCTGCGTCTCTCGCTGCTCCTTAATCCGCTCCACAGCCGTGAAAACTCTCCATGAGAGAGAGATGACCCGTTCTAATGGGTGGAGGCAACCACCCACCCACACAGCCGCGGAGGGTCCAGCCAAGACACTCACGCACGCACGCACGCACGCACACACACACACACACACACACACACACACACACACACACACACACACACACACACACACACACACACACACACACACACACAGGCACGCACACACACACACACACACACACACACACACACACACACACACACACACACACACACACACACACACACACACACACACACACACACACACACACACACAGCCCGCTAAGCTTTGCTTGGCATGGTTGAGATAAAACGCGTCGAGCCAAGAACACGCTACATGATTTAAACCCCTCAACAAATGATTTGTAAATTCATGGAGATTCTTCTGGTCCGGTGCTAAAACCATTAGTTCCTTGACTGATTTAGTCACCTGACAGAAAACCAACTCTAATGTTAGTTTTCGTTTTTTTTTTTTTTGTTGTCGTCGTCTCGTTTTTACATCTTTGTAAATCGAACGTCTTTTGAATTTTGGACGACTCGGTCCGCGAAAACGAGCACTTTGAACACGTCGCCTTGAGTTTTTGGGCTTCTGACCACCTGGGAAATGTAAGTCCAATTATTAACTCCATTAACGATGAACTTTTTTTTTTTTTTTAAAGCTGTCTTTGGTCTCCACTGAATCTTAAGGAAGAATTTGGACTTTTTAGCTGCTCGATGCTCCACGACGTTCAGCGGCTTTTTGCTGACCGTGTCTGTCTGTCTGTGACCGTGTCACGCCTCCCTTCGCGTGGTCGCCGTGTTTTCGCGGCGTCGTTTGCGAAACATCTACAACAACTGCTCGTCGGGGCGAGAACACCGCACCTGGATACGCCCGCCGTCTCAATAAAAAGAGAAGAGGGGCGACTTTTGAGTCCCTTCGCTCGCTTCTTGACGCGGATATCTTCAGCTCTCCAGGCGAGGTGACTCTCGTCTGAAGGGGCGGACGTTCGGAGGTGATTTCAAGGTGGGACTAAATTTAAAAAAAAAAGAAGCTGAAGACGAACGGGGGCGGTTGAGACCACAGCCGTGCTTAAACGAGATTACACATGTTCTCCGTCCCCGCTGGACCCGTTGTCCCGCAGAACGCTCCACGCCGAGTCGACGGTTTCCCCTCTTTAAACTGAAAGGCCCGAGAGAGGCGACCCGCGGCCCGGAGGGACGATTCGCAGAAACGGTTTTGATGCGGGTGCTCATTAAATTCAGAGTATCCTCTTCACGGGTGTTCACGTGTTGTTGTTGTTGTTGTTTGTTTGTTTTTTGTCTCCGAGGTTTCGTTGATCGACACTGCTCGACATTCGGCTGCTTTTTCAGCAGGTGAGCGGGCATGAAAAGTACGAGGCCTCCCGAAGGGGACACTCGAACCACGGGGTGAGGTTCGGGTTAGAATAATAAGTAATGTGACGCCAATTAACGTATGTTAAATATATTACATCAGGCGAGTAAGTTAATTACGTTACTTAAAAAAAACAACAACAAAAAAAACAACTTGTTAGCTTTTGCTTTCTCGCGGACTCAAACGTACGTTTGTGATGTACGACCTCCTCCCTACGCCCACTTTAGCACTCGCTCTACTTCGTCACATGACCGCCTGCTTTTGCCGTTTTCTCTTTAATAACTCACTTTAAACACAGGCTGACACACGCGCACACACACACACACACACACACACACACACACACACATATATGAAGACAACACCCCTGCTACCCACTGACGTTAGACCAGCATTTCCTGTGGACCAGCTCCTCTGGCCCTGCTTCAACAGATGGCCCGACAGATCCCTGGACAGGCCTGTAAGGTGGAGAGAGGGGGGGCGGGGGGGGGGGGAAGAGATTGGGAGACTGTGGGGGAGGGAGGGGGGTTGGCACCCTCTTAGGGTAGACTGAGGGGGTGCAGGGCGGGTGAGGGAGGAAGGAAGGAGACATATGTCCACAGTCCTGGCCCCTGCTGACGGACTGTCTCTGCTGGCTACTTGGTGGCTGGCTCGCTCTCTCTCTCACTCACACACACACACACACACACACACACACACACACACACACACACACACACACACACACACACACACACACACACACACACACACACACACACACACACACACACACACACACACACGTATTAACCTGTTTCTGTCACTTAGGAGGACGTTGCCATGACATTTCAATGCTACAGCCAAACAGCAAACCTTAACCCTGAAATGTAGCAGGTTTATTTTGATTTTTGGGAGTCATCATGATGTGACAACAAATTGTTGTCCCCACAATATGTGTAACATAAGCGCACACACACACGCGCGCGCACACACACACACACACACACACACACACACACACACACACACACACACACACACACACACACACACACACACACACACACACACACACACACACACACACACAACTTACTCCAGAAAGTCTGGCAGGTCCCTGCAGTACAGCCCATCTCCCTCCCCATCTGCACCAAAAAGACCCACGCGCCCCGACAATGAGGTGACCATGTCACTGCCTGAGCCAAAGCAGAGGGATGGAGAGAGAGAGAGAGAGAGAGAGAGAGAGAGAGAGAGAGAGAGAGAGAGAGAGAGAGAGAGAGAGAGAGAGAGAGAGAGAGAGAGAGAGAGCAAGGAGATGCTGGAGGGACAGGGGGAGGGTGGGTGGGTTGGGACAAGGGAGGGACACATTAACAAGCTATAATCTCAACTGCCTTATCCATAATGTATTGTGTGGGCCAATTTACATGGTGCTGGTCCCTCTGGGAGAAAGGAGATCATCCATCACATTACTTTATTAGCTCCCTCACACTCTCTCTCACACACACACACACACACACACACACACACACACACACACACACACACACACACACACACACACACACACACACACACACACACACACACACACACACCATTATTTGTCTCTGCCTCTCCCTCTGTTTTGTGGGCCTGTTTTGTCATGGTTGTTGTTCCAAACTGCTGCTGCCTCTATAAAACAACTCCAAACCGGGTCGTGTTGTGCAGACTGTGACAAGCAGGGAGGGATTTTTTTATTTATTTTTTTATATATTTTTTTTATAAAATAAAATACAGCAGTAGTTTAGTTTAGAAAAATGTGACATCTGATTTAGGGAAATGCCCGAAAATCTGAGCCGCTGCTTTATTTTCTGAAACTAAACTGACTTTGTGCTGAAATACATAAATCTCACAGCCGGAAAGCCACAATGGAAATAATCATTTACTAGTTTTCACTCAATTTTATATGAAACAAGTTAATTTCAGGGTGTATTTGAAGAGATTTAAGGCAGTCCATTGCAGTGATGATGAACTTTAATCTGTAAACAACCTAATGGCCTATTTAACCAAGACCGAACACTCTCGCTGAAAGACGGGAAACAAAACTGTTTTTGAGTTGATTCTGTCTAAATGTACTCTAATATGTAATTATTGATGAAACATTTAAAATATTTAATTTGGAATAATTTTACACTCACACCAGTATGTTTGAATTTAATTGCGCTGCACCTTTAAAGGACGTTGGTTTGTGGATAAATCAGGCAGAAATTATTCAGAACATCACACAGAAACATAAATTATAGTTCCGAATCTCTCATTTCATTCATTGTTATTAATGAAGAGAAACATATTGATTATCTTTTTGCATCAAATCTTTGAAACCGTACTTAATGTTTCTAAATACGCAAATGTACCCGCACATTGTGTTCTAATCCAGCATGATGGCTGGTGTTTCTTGTGACACAAATCCATTTCTATTACAGATAAAAGGAAATTGATGTTCGTCTTTCGTTGTTGTTATTCAATTAATTGTATTCAAACACTTAAGATTAAAATGTTTGTGGAAATAAAGTGATTTTGAACTGAGAGGAGACAAATTAGAGATACAGTTCAGGATGTGTGGTGTGTTTGTTTGTGTGTGTGTGGTTGGGTAGACTCATAGAAAGTGACAAATAGACTCAAATAAGGCCGTGCGTGAGTCTACAAACCACGCACGCGCACGCGCGCGCACACACACACACACGCGGGGAGATCCATCAGAGTCATCCTGTGAATAAAAAGCGCTGTATAATTGCAATCATGTATGTGGAGCTTCAGCTCCGCGCGCCATACCGTACCATTAGTATCACAAATAAGTAATAATTTGCTAATGACAACATTATGTTGAGTCAGTTTAGGGGCAATTAAAGTGAGTGATATTTACATATGCCTAATGAATCACCGAGCGTGGCAGATCGGGCGGGCTCTAATGAATATTCATCCAGGCATTTCTCCCCTGCGCGCTGCAGTTTATAAACTGAATTATGGCTGATTTGCCCTTTTAAAAAATGAACATGGGCGCATCTCCCACAAGGAGGCGGCGAACAATAACGTCTGATTATAAAAATGTTTTACTGCTGAACTGCCGGTGAGGAGACGGCGGCAGCGTGGTTAAAGACTCACTTGGAGGAGGGAGAGCCCACCTAAAATCAATCCAATTTAGCCTCGGCCCGTCCACCTTTTTAGACTGACATAAATATTTACAGTGCGCATTCAGAGGGGTCCCCGCTGCACCAGCTCGCGCTGAACGTGTAATTGATTTGTTTTTACTGGAGGTAGTTTGTCTTCAGAACTTGTATCCCAAGTGGAGGTCACGGTTCACAGCGACCTTCAAAACGCACACTGGGTTGATTCCCTAGTCGTCAGCGCCCCCTCCTCGCCGCCGCCGCCGCCACCGGTGATTTCCCCCGGTAATAACCCCCGGAGCGCGTCGGCTGGGTGCTGCTGACCTCTCAGGTGCGGGATCAACAGGCGGTATCAGTTTGCATTCACACAGCGCTTAACAAGATGGGCTGCACGTTTATCATGCAAATCAGCAGCTCTCTAGCAGGTGTCGGCGTGCACATGCGCGCGCGCACGTGCATGCGCGCAGGCAGGGTCTCTAAACAGGACGGCAGTTATTATCAAATTACAAATTTAACCATATAGAGTGGTGGCTGACAGCTGCGCCTCGTAATGACATAAAACAAATGTTCAATGACAAAAAAACAAACCGACAATAAAATGACATTATTTCTTCCAAAAGAATGTTTTAGGTGCAACGCACCTTTAACTGTGGTTATGTCTGATCTATACAAAGCCTTTGCACCATTTCATACAAAGTAATGTCCATAATATTAGACTCGTGCACACATGACAAGCTGCTGTTTTTTTTTTTTTCCATGATTTTTTTTTTTTTTAATTCAGAATTTGTGTTTGATTCTTGCTGTTGATTTAATTTGAAAAAAACAAAACACAAACAAAACAATCAATCATGATCTTCCGTTCACAAGCCATGAATCATAGATAAGTTCTTTTATTTCTGAAAAAAAAATGCAAGTTGTACATTGTTAATTTAATTTTTAAACCAATAAATATCGATATACTTTATAAACGCTAATAAAATAATAGAGCTTCTGTAAAAAAGTAAAAGAACAGTCCTCAAAAGCCTTTGTCAAATGCTGATATTTGTGCTGACATATCTGTTAAATTTAGGATTTACTTAAGATGTATATAACTTTGAAAAAAAAAACATCAGCCTGCAAGTCTTCTCAGTCCTTCCTCAGTTTCTCTCTTTCATTCAAACGTATCTGCTGCCATCTTGTGGCTCCGTTTTAAAAGCAAACATACATTTAAAAAAAAAAAAAAAAAATTATAATACTGCTATCACCAATGTAGCCACTGAAAACAACATGATTTACTGATCTCTATAGTCTCTGCTTCATTTTACACAGGGCCCAGAGGTCAGAGGTCAAAGGTCAGGGCCAGCTCATCGTGACATCATGAGAATCATTTAGAGAGTGGCTTTAAATACAAACTTCCCCTCAGACTTTTTCTCCTGCCAAATGGCAGCTTGAAGAAACAAATTTGTGAGCCCGCCCTATATGTAGACTAATGGCCACTGTATCTCCCATTTAAAGATTATTCCTCACCAAAAATGTAAAGAGGAAAAAAGAAGAATTAAGGTGCTTGTTTGCTCGGTCTAAACGCCGGATCAGCTTCCTGCTGTTGTATCCTCACACAGGCCTCTAACAGTACCTTTTTTTTTTATCAATACACAAAGCTAACATATATGACAGATGTCGCAGGTAATTTTGGCAGGTGGAGGTCGGGGAAGGGCAGCGCGCCATCGCTGTCTATGTGAGTTTGGACTGTGTAGGCTTTGACCTCCGCGCCCCACTCCAGCACGGAGCTGTGGATGATTCCCAGCCGGGCCTGTTCATGATACGCTGCTCCGAGCTCTCTGCCCAGGAAGATGTCTTGGATCTGGGCCGAGGACAAAGTCAAGGAGTCTATTCTTGTGCCCGCAATCAGGTCCAGGTTTGTGTCTCTCTCCCTGTTGTATCTGTTCGCGTCTCGCCGAGCACCATTTTCCGCGTCAGCATTGAAGTCGGCGCTCTTGGCTCTGTTTGCATTTGGGCAGTGGTGAGACGGCCTCTGCGGCAGGTTCACCACCGTCAGCCTCTCCAGGTGCTGCACGGCGAAGTGTCCCTCCAGGGGAAAAGAAGGCGTCCCTCTGGACCCCGCGGGGCCGCAGTGGACCAGCGTGAGGTGCCTCACCTCCGAGTTGTTGAGCAGACGCGCTGTGTTTGAGGGCGACGTGAACCAAATGGTTAACCGTCTCATCCTGAAAACGGGAGAGGAGTGGGACTGGGGCCGGTGCAGCGTGGAGAGCTGGATGTCCTTGCATCTGCAGTCTGTGAGCGAGGAGGTGCTGCAGGGCTGCGGGTCCTGGCTGCAGGAGTAGTAGAAGAAGCTGTTGTGGGTCACGTAAGCCAAGCGCAGGTCAGAGCGCTGCAGAGCCACCGACACACACAGCAGCACACCGAGGAGAGGAGCTGGAGGGCTGAAGGCGGCCATCACTGCTGGAGGAGAGTCTCGGGCTGCATACTGACCGGTGTGAGTGTGTGAGTGGGAGGTGTTTAGGTGTTTCCACCTGTGGAAAAGAGAAGAGAAACACATGCAATATCAGACAAAAGCAACAAAAAGAAACAACAAAAAAAAACACCTCAAAAGTATAAAAGTATGAGGTGCGAAACAGACTTCTCGTGTTTTGTAGTACTTTTTTTTTTATAGTATAAAGTGTTTGAATTAAAAGTACTCATCATTCAGAGTGTGTATGTTAAAATGTATGTCATTATTTGTATTTTTAATGTTATTTTTGATTTTCATCTTTATTCCTATTGTAAATCTTTATTTTTGTATTCTTAATTTTATTTTCCTTTTTTTATTCTTATTCATTTTAGAATTTGAATTCTTATGTTCAATAAAATAGAAAATCTTCTTCACCTTAGGTTATATAAAACATGCCATATTTATTTCTATATAACATTTCATTTCAAACTAAGATTCATCTCTCTTAAACCGCACTCTTCTTGCACCTACAACAGATCTTAATGTGAAAAAAATTGGCGAAATTCCCTTTAGTTGTAAATGATCTGAATATTTACTGCATTCCCGGTGTGTCCTGATGTAATTTGATATTTTGGTATCACTACATCTCGCCCACTTTTACTTCAGTTGATTATTTAAAAGAACTTTTACCAAACGTGAACTCCCTGTGGGTCCTTTTACACCAATGCAGTTGTATTAAGTAATCGGATTAACTTTACATTGGATTGGATTCGTGACTCTTTTTTTTTTGGTAAATGTCCAACCTTTAAATCCAGTACGAGCGGGTGAAACGAGTGTTTTTAAGAAAACAAGTTGGCTGGGTTGTTTAAATAAACGTCTTTCAGCTCAGGTCGACTTTCATGCAGGAGATCTGTGTTCCTGGACGTTGGAGGAAAACGCTCTGAGGTCACTCCCCGGAGTATTTCTAATCCACATTTAGTGTTTTCTTACCAAGACATGAAAAGAGGGGATGTGGACATACTGGCAGCTGGTTTGGATCATGACTTTGTCTCTCTCTCACACACACACACACACACACACACACACACACACACACACACACACACACACACACACACACACACACACACACACACACACACACACACACACACACACACACACACACACACACACACACACACACACACACACACACACACGCAGAGTCTGCAAATGGGTGTGTTCTTCCTGAACTACGGTTCAGGATACATTGTTTGGCGCCGGGAGCCCACATTGAATTTCACATTCTCAAAACACGCACATTTAGAAAATTATAACTGTTGCTGAGATTGCTGCGAGATTCCAGAGAAAACACTGTTTTGAAATCTTGGCTTTTACGAAGAGAGGTTCCGGGTAGATTTTCTGGTTTGGCAATAATATCAGAGGAGGAACTCTTGACTTTCTGCCTCATTTTAAAGCTCAGACAGAGCTGACCGCTACATTCTTCCTCTGGCTCTGAGTTACAATAAACAGAAGAGAATTATCTCCTACAGTATCTTGCTGTTTTTCCCCTTTTATTTGGTCTTAAAGCTGGAAAGAACCTCTGACTGCACATTGTCTGACAGCGTTGGAATTTATGACTTAAAGTTATATGATGTTTAACCTCAGTGAAATATCCAAGATGCTCTGATTTTTATGTCTGAGTGATTCTGTCAAATGAAAATACTCTAAAAGTCCGGTGCATCATTTTTTTTTCACTCTGATCTCTGGGAACTTGGCAACTCGGATTTAAAACAGGATTTTGTGGTTTTGACCATTATTTGAGTCCACAATGTGAATTTGTACTCGCTGACCCTCCGAAGGATCAGCAAGGTTTAAATGGGTTTTTTTTTTTAGGGTTCTTTGAGAGGTAACAAATGCACAATAAAGTCGGACTTTTGTACACAGACGCCAACCTGATATCACCCCGAAGCCTGTAATAGACCCGTCAGTCCACTAGAGCAGATTTTCCCAAACTTTTTGGACCATGTAAGGCAAGGCAAGTTTATTTGTAAAGGACATTTTGTCACATCAGCACATGCAAATTTTATTTCTAAAATATTTAGATAACCACATTTTTGACATTATTGTCATTATTGTAATGTGATTTATATATTTAATACCTGTCTGTAATAAAATGAAATGACTTTCTTTTTTTCTTTTTTTTTAAACTGTGGCCAGATGGAGTGCAATTTAAGCCTTTCAGCAAGACTCTTGAGCCCCATCGGGAGGAGCTTTGCTTCCCAGTGGTACACGTAGCACAGTTTGGGAATCACTGCACTTGAAGTTAACGTATAAGAAAAGTAAGATGCTTTCCTATTAGGCACCACATGTGTTATGTGTTTGGTTAAGTTTAGGAAAAAACATGGTTTGTGGCAGAATTATATTTTACGTGAGGCACATCACGTATTATTTTATGGGGAATTTGCTAATGTACCTCATCTCTAATCTTGCTTTCTCATGGACTTAAACACCGGGGAAAGTCTCGTAATTGACTGTTTTGACGTTTGAGGCAAAAAGATGACTCTGAGACGGCCTCCTCTAGTGGACTGATGGGTGCAATACAAGCTTTATACATAGGCCAGATGTAAGTGAAAAAAACACAACAGCCAATCATCAGTCATTATACCCTGAGAGTTTCAGTGAAACACCTGGAAATACATTGAATAGAACAAAAAGTAAAAAGACAAACAAGCAGATTTCCAGCTAATCGAACGTATCAAACATCTGGCCAGCAAAGGAACAAAGAAGTCTGATGTTGTTTTTGGGAGAGAAGTTGAAGACAAACTATGTCCAAAAAAAAAAAAAAAAAAAAAAAATCACTTCTAAAAACCCCATTCCTCCAAAAACAAGCACTCATTAGTGTTCATGATTAAACTCATCATGATTTGCCTGAAGTGTTTTGTGCTTTTGGATGATGTGCATTACATTTTCTGCAACCCGCAGAGACTCCAGAAAGTTGGTGCCGCCAGAAAAGAAATCGTTCAGCGCAAGACGCCCAGTAAAACCACAACTTCCCTTCCGTTTCCAGTTTTTATGCTAAGCTAAGCTAAGCAGCTGCAGCCTCTGGCGCCGTGTTGTCTTCCGATCAACCCAGCAGGAAAATAGAAAACTAATATTTGATCAAACATCACTACTCTTAACTCTGCCTTGTGTTTATGCGAAAGCCAATCAGTCGTGTCATTACGCACATATCCCAGGCTGATGTCTAAAAGGCAAGACATGAATCAAATGTACCACAACATCAGCAGATTTTTGGGAAATTGCTGGTGTGTCCTTAAACCTGCTGATGGTGAGAGCAGAGAGATGTTGCTGCGTACAGTTCAAGCGGAGCCGCATGCAAACATACTGCATGAAGAAGAAGGTCTGAAGGGAGATTTTTCATAGCATAGAAAACTTCTTTTCACTTTCACACTTTCCACCCAGTCGGATAAGAGCGGGTGAATGTCTGGCCACATTTCCAGTGCAGGAGTAATCCACCGATTTGAACTTGAGGTGACTCCAACCTCAAACATTATGGTTTACGGTCATCTTGGGGGTCAGCGGTGAAATTTGTTTAAGCTGCCTACATTTAATTCCAGTGAAGTGAGAGCTAGTTAACTGTTTCATATATCTTCAGAAGAAAACGTGTCACAAGTTCACAGGATAGAAAGAGAGTTAAACAAAGTCAGTGAGTCATCAGTCCAGCAGCAGAAGCAGTTCACAGTTTTCCATCTGGACAGATTTGCTAGTGTTTCTATTACATAACAGACAACCAGGAATGCACAAGCTATGTAATGAAATATGAGATTATATAGCAGGCTACGATCTCTGATTCATTCTCAGAGTTAACTACAAGACACAAATACACATGATTGGATTAAGCTGAGTAGTCATCGGTGCCAGCTCAAATAAGATAAGATTAGTTTCCAAGGTTTCTGGTGTGTAACTTACCTCAAGTTGCTGAAGAGGAGCTGCTATGCGAATGCGTCAGTTTGAGACTGGGATGGTGAGGAGAACTCACACATCCAGCTGACGTCAGGACGGTGGGAAGGATCCCACAAAGGAAGCTGTAACTCACAAGTGGAGTTAAGCTTTAAGCACTGTATATCCCAGGCTTATAGAACAAACCTGAACCAAAGAGGATCCCACAGTTTGTTTATTTCTAAACAGGCCTTTTTTGTTTGTTTTTCCATACAGTAACCAGCAGATGTAGAACTGTTCTGCCAAAAGTTTCTGTATTTTAACAGACTGCCAACCCAGCCAACTTGTTTCTGTATTTTTTTTTTTTTTACTATATATATAAGTGTTTTTTATTCGTTTATATCTATGTATGGTTGAAAATGAAAATATCTTTCCTCGCAGTGCATTTCCTCAGAAATTTGTTGGAAAACCTGGTGATTTCCTGATAACGTGATATCAGCGAGCCAACCTTTGTTGCGTTCATGTACTGTCAGACATCTGCATTTCCACTTGAGCTCGACTGAATGACATTGGTCAATGATACCTGACTGGAAAAGGGCAGTGGGGCTTCTTTTTTTTTTTTTTTTTTTTTACACCATTAGAGTTGCCACATTGACAATTCTGCTCCTGCGTGTTGTTGTTTTTATTTATTTTTTACGTTGTCTTTTTCCTTTTGCCATGTAGAACAGAGCAGATACATTCTCATAGATTTAGGCAAGTTCAGTGGGATGTTTTTCATTTATCTTTGATATAATAAATATTCTTCTTGCTGCCTATGATATCATACTGTCTGCTACACTGGCCCCAATATTTTTCATCCAGGCTCGGATGACCCGGGAGCAAAGAGACAGGGTTCATATGCAAAATAGTATTTATCCCGCAAAAATAGCCACAGTTGGATTTTAGGATGGGACCAGATACAATGGTGACAAGTCCCAAAGATGACATTTTACTGGGTGTTCATTTTAAGTCTGTTGTTGAGGGGAGTTTTGCAAACAGAGCAGGGTTTTAAATGACACAGGTACATATGGTCCCCTTATCATTATTATTGATATTGATATTGATTATTGACTATTATTAAATCATGTCGAGTGGACAAAGACAAATCAGACAATAAATGAATTTAAGGAGATTCATTAAATAATGAGGGAGGTGGGGAGGGGCGGGGGATGTAAATGAATAAACAAATCTAACACGCCTTTGCTTCCCCCCCCCCCCCCCCCCTTTTCTTTCATATATATATAGGTGCCGCTTTCTTCCTCAAGTGAAACAGAAGCCGGTTGGAGCCGTGAAGCATCCGGACTTGGGAATTTCCGACGTTCAGGAAAGGCAGCACGCGAAAGGGAGGATAGAGTTGCGTTTCCGCTCCGGGACAAAGCGACGGATATCTACAGCGGGCGCCCGCTGGAGTGGACACCTCGGTCGGCGCTGTTATTGTCCCCCCCCACCACCCTCCACCCGCCCCTCACCCCAACCCAGCGGCTCCGCGATGAAACGTGCCATTAGTTAGTGTCTCCCTTTGGTGTCACCGGAGAGGAACCGCGGCGGTTTCCTTGCTGAACATGGGTCGGTTTCATCCCGTTTCCCTCCTCCTTATTTGGATCAAGATTGCGGCGGCCCTCGGTAAGTCAGCTGACTTTCCGTCCAGCGTTATCCGTAAAAGTCTCGCTCCGCTCGACGTGGCGAGGCTTTATTTTATTTTATTTTTTTTAATTTAAACTGTGTGAGGATGAGAAAGGACTGCTGCTAAATCCCGGCGGGCTAATAGTTAGACTGCTAACCATTTCGGGAAAGCTAAATTTATTCAGGAAGAAGATGGAGGAGGAGAGTTCCTGTAAACAAAACACAAAATGCGGACAGTCCTGTGCGTGAGCGAGTTCACAATAACACATCACGCGTCTGGAAACCTTTCTGTTGTGTTGTTAAACTGAAGCTGCTGCTGTGTGAAATATGCATGTAAGCAGTTGTAAATGTAATATGCAACAATAACTCGGTCATCACACGATCAAAATCACGTGTTCGCTTGAACGAACTTGAACCTTTGGGTTGGGTTTTTTTGGTTGTTGTGTTTTTCTCTCCTGTATTTCCTCTTTTAGTTTTCACTATTACCCAACCTTTTTGTTGTGTCATGAGTTTTTTAAAATTTTTTATGAAGATGTAAGCAGACTTGCAGACGACATGTATGGGAACTAGCCTTGCAAAATGCACAAATACCTGCAGTTGTACAAAATAAAAGTGTGTGACTGTCACAATCATGAGATTTGAATTAACACACAACTAGCGGTCTTTTTCCTGTTCATTTCACGCCACTGTTATAGTTTAAGCCTAATAATAGTTTGATAATACACACATCCTATGAAGGAGAGGAGCCCTTTATTGACAAATCTCCCCCCAAGTTATCAGGCTCCATTCTCATCTGGCTTAAAACCAAAATGTGCCCACAGAAGTGGTGAGATGTTTGAACTCCACGGTTTTAATATGTTAAACAATGCATTTATTTTGAATATCAGAAGATAAGAGCTTTGAGATAAACAGGTGTTGGAGCCAAGTCTCCACTAATGTAGCATTAAACCACAACGGAAGATGAAGGGCAAACAACAAGATAAACGTCATTCAAATGCAAATGTATATCGTTGCCACACACACACACACACATGGCTCTTCTGCCAACAGGAGCGAACTAACAGCAGCATCAACATTAATCAAAGTCAAATTTCAAGCGAAACTTTCCCAGATTTATGGTGAATGTCTTGTTTTCTTTCTCTCATCAATAGGTTGTTGGTTGCAGCTCTGTTGTTGATAACAGAAATTGAATGAATTCAACACTCCCAGCAAATGTCTGGAGTGAAATATCCCGGAGTTAAACAAAGAGTTTGAGGAACATCATTCAACTCTACTTCCGGTGTTGACTGCACAGCTTTGTTGCCGTATTGTCATTTCCCAGGAAGCCTTAGTTATTTCTTTGTAACTTTTGAGAATAAAGCAACCAAATTAAATCGAAGTGATGGGCAGAAATTGTATTTAGTTTTGTTAAAACAGAATGTTTATTAATATTTGAATGAAGACATAATGATAAATAAAATGTGGCTATCGTTCAAAACCAAACGTGTACAAGGTAGGAACGTAACCTGTATACCAATCACAGTGGCACTAATACATTGGTTAGTTTGCAACTTGTCACACAAAGGTTTCATGCAGCATTAATTGTTACACAATGCATGTATCACACTGCAAATAATTGTTTCATATAAATTTGTGACAAATATGTTGTTATCTTACAGTCAGTCTTCCCTAAAATCATCATAGTGTGATGCAATTTGAACTCCATGAATGTCCAACAAGACACACTTTTAAGTGTTGAAAAACTGTGGAAAAAGTTCACGTTCAAACAACTCAAGGTTAAAGTCAAATTTACTCTTCATGGGAGTCGAGTTTTAACTCCCAAAAAGTTAAAGATTCAACTCCTGAAAAGTGTTAAAAATCAACTCCAAGAAAAGAGTTCCTTTCACTGCTTGAGAGTGACTTCGGTGGTCTCGCGCGCACAAAAACACAAACGTGTCGGGTAGAAACTCGGTACCCGGGGGCTTCTCTTCCATGACCCGAGACTTGTTCCCTGTTTTGCGTCAACACGCATGAAGTGAGATTTGCAAGAGGAATTGAAATTAATTCATAGACACCAACTGAAAACACATTTTCTTTTTCTCATGAACTGCTGTTAATCTTGATGTCTTGAACGTATCCTAATAGTCAGTACGAGTCTGTTTCAAAGGCTCGGTAAAGAAAGCGGTGTTTTTTAAAAATATATTTTTCCATCTCAGCCTGTTGATCTTGCAACGCTTCCTCTCAGCCAGCCTCTTCACTTGCATGCCAGTGAAAATAAGAGTGTGGATGTGAGCATACAATTGTCAGCACTCTGTTGGATGATAAAAGACGCACAAAAGACAATCGGACTAAACTCTTCTTTTCAAGCTCTCACCAAGTCAAATTTCCACGACAGGGACTTCCAGTATTTGCATCAAGGAGCTTTTTTTTTTACATAATAAGGTGTGTGAGATAAAGTAGGCTCCAAATGCAATTATTCAGTGCTTCAGATACGTGTTCAATCAAAAATTGTGTTCAATAGAATTATTCAGTTGGAATAAAGATTGGGGCTAAAGGACACAGTGCTTGGCGAGGGACTTGAAACTACAATCATTCACAGACCCGAATCTATGTATTGTGTGTGCGCACTGTATCCTGTGTCACTTTGAGGGGTCTGTTGTTGGCTCGTGTGGCTTTCGGGTGACATGCTGTGTGGGTTCGACGTGGCCACTGTAGCTTCCACAAAGTCTACTTTTGTTCATACAGGGGGGGGGGAACGGGCAGTCGTTGAAACCTGACGGAGTAGAGACGGCCTCTTAGTGTCCCGTTAAGACTCTTGACATACGAGTTGAACCGTGCTGTTGAGGCTACAGATGTGAGTGTATTGTTTCTTTGATACGCAGGTTTCACAACAGTGATGAGTCACACATTTGTTGCAACATGCCTGGGACTTTCCTAGAAAATTCACCCCTTTTGTATTCATTCTCGAGAATAGATTTCCCCATCAGAGCTTCATGTCTCACCAAGTAGATTCCCACCGGACCTGATGTTGAGACGTCAGCATGAGACGGAGAACAATAAGAACAAACTGAAAACCTTCGCGTAGAGCTGAAACAAATGGTTAACTGATAAAGGATCAATAAACAAACGATAAATGATTATTCTTTTAACCCTCGCGTTGTCCTTGGGTCAAAATGACCCGCAGCTGTGTTCAACCAAGTTCTATTTTATTTTCATATTTTTTGGGATCATCGGTGACGAGGAGGCTGTGAGGGTTTCTTTAAAGAATGATGACCAATGATCCCAAAAAATATAAAAATATAGAAATAAAATGGAACTTGGTTGAACACAGCTGCGGGTCATTTTGACCCGAGGACAACAGGAGGGTTAAATAAAAATACAGAACATATCCAACTGTTAAATTGTAAACATATGCTTGTTTTCTAATGTTTTTTTTTTTTTAATCAATTTAATTATAATAATATTGTATTTTGGACACAAATCAATAAATCTAAAGAGATCAGATTTATTAAATGCCGGTGGGCATTTTTTTAAAAACTTTTTTGACGTTGAAACATGGACAGTAAACGATTAATTGAGAAATAAGCCACATATTAATTCAATAATAAAACTAACAGTACTGAAAACGGGTCAGATTCATATTCTTTTAAAATCTTTGATCAAAGAGTCCCTGATTTAAAAGTAAATCTTATGTTTTATTTCGACTTATTGTTTTGTTGCTGCTTGTTTTCAGACGGTTAACATTTATTAAATGAAATAAACATGTAAACAGTATATTTCTTAGACTAAACGCCATCAGCCTCACGTCAAACTTTAAAAAAAAAACACATAAATTCTGTGCGTACTGAACAGTCTGTAGTTATTTACTGTAAGTGAGACAATATGACATATGATATGTAACAAGTAAACATGTCATCTCACAGCAATGATGGTGGTACATCTGAGGTCGATCAACAACAAAATGTTGGAATGTTATCTGAGCAGCGATTTCAAAGAACATTATTTATTTATTTGTTGTGGTGATTTTTGAGGTTCTATATTTTGGTTAATCTCCCATTACCAGTGCGTTGTCACCATCAGTCCAGTCGGTGTGGTCAGTGCTCGCTGACATCTTCCCTCTTCAGATGTTTGGTGGCAACGAAAGCATCAATTCCTTTTATAATTATTTATGTGCCTGAAAAGCCCAGTGAGGAGGGGAAAACACTGGTCATTTCTGTCAAACCTGCAAAAACTGAACATTAATCCTACAAAGTGAAGTTTTTTAGCCACAGACAGTTTAAAGTTACGGGTGGTAACATTAAATAACTGGCTTATTGTCCCGATAAACCTTTTCAACAGCATCTTGATGTGTTAATCAAATTATATCTCCTGTGAAAAAGGTCATGAAACTACCACTCCTGCATAAACTGCAGCCATCTCTGATGTTATTAGTTACAGCAGAGCTTTTACGTCTACCAGTGTGATTTTCTGCTGTGAAAACAAACTTAGCTTGATTTGCTTAGTTTTGACGCTCCAGTGACAGGAAATCGGTGTGGGTTGTAAACGGCAGACAAGGGAACGTATGGGAACTATGTATTTGTGCAGCTTGTGTTCCTGTTGTTACCGTAACTTCTTTTTATCTTTCGTTTCTCTCATCTGTGAAACATTTTGACGTCAAAGTCTGCAGCTGTGGTTGAGCTGAATTTTCATTTTTGACTGTGAGTTTCAAGTTTACTGTCACTGTGATAAGCATGCAACAATTTGATTGCACTTCGAGGGACTTGTTTTCACATTTGCTCCTATTATGAACTAAAAGTGTTGTGCAGCAGCACTGCGGTGGTTTTCAGTCACTTTGTTATGTGAATCTCCTTTTTTAGCATCTGCTGTCTCTTCCTGCCGAAGCACAAATCTATCAGCCTTATCTGCTAATGTTGCTTGTGTTTATCATGCATAAGGTGACACGAATAAATACAGTCTTCTTTTCCCCAGCTGGAGATTTTGACTTCATTCCCAAAGCTAACCTACTGACTTTTTTGGAAATGATTGCTTGAAGTCGGTTCCCGCTTTTTTTTTTTTAAATGGGTTTTAAAACTGTCAATTTAAATATAGTTTTAGCTCACTAAACGGTTGTGTGTTATGTTGTCGCAGGCTGCTGTGGGATTATGTCTTGTAGCCAGAAAAATGTTTCCCCCGTGTCTGTACATTCCTTCACAGATACAGTGCATCTGGAAAGTAGTCACAGCGCTTCACTTTTTCCACGTTATGTTACAGCTTTATTCCAAAATGGATTAAATTCACTTTCTCCTCAACATTCTACACACAATACCCCATAATGACAAAGTGGAAAAAGTTTGTTTAAAATTTTTGCAAATCTATTAAAAATAAAGAACGAAAATATAACGCGTACATAAGTATTCACAGCCTTTGCTCAATACTTTGTTGAAGCACCTTTGGCAGCAGTTACAGCCTCAAGTCTTTTTGAGTATGATGCTACAAGCTTGGCACCTGTTCTTGGGCAGTTTCTCCCATTCTTCTTTGCAGGACCTCTCAAGCGCCATCAGGTTGGATGGGGAGCGTCGGTGCACAGCCATTTTCAGATCTCTCCAGAGATGTTCAATCAGGTTGAAGTCTGGGCTCTGCCTGGGCCTCTCAAAGACATTCACAGAGTTGTCCCGAAGACACTCCTTTGTTATCTTGGCTGTGTGCTTCGGGTCGTTGTCCTGTTGGAAGATGAACCTTCGCCTCAGTCGAAGGTCTCAGTGAAGAAATCCCACAAGGATGTCTCTGTACATTGCTGCATTCATCTTTCCCTCCATCCTGACGAGTCTCCCAGTTCTTGCCGCTGAAAAACATCCCCACAGCATGACGCTGCCACCACCATGCTTCACCGTAGAGATGGTATTGGCCAGGTGATGAGCGGTGCCTGGTTTCCTCCAAACGTGACGCTTTGCATTCAGGCCAAAGAGTTCAATCTTTGTTTCATCAGACCAGAGAATTTAGTTTCTCATGGTCTGACCTTTTGGTAAACTCCAGGTGGGCTGTCATGTGCCTTTTACTGAGGAGTGGCTTCCATCTGGCCACTCTACCATACAGGCCTGCTTGGTGGAGTGCTGCAGAGATGGTTGTCCTTCTGGAAGGTTCTCCTCTCTTCACAGAGCAACGTTGGAGCTCTGTCAGAGTGACCATCGGGTTCTTGGTCACCTCCCTGACTAAGGCCCTTCTCCCCCGATCGCTCAGTTTGGCCGGGCGGCCGACTCTAGGAAAAGTCCTGTTGGTTCCAAACTTCTTCCATTTACGGATGATAGAGGCCGCTGTGCTCATTGGGACCTTCAATGCTGCAGACATTTTTCTGTACCCTTCCCCAGATCTGTGCCTCGATACGATCCTGTCTCGGAGGTCTACAGACAATTCTTTGGACTTCATGTCTTGGTTTGTGCTCTGACATACACTGTCAACTGTGGGACCTTATATAGACGGTGTGTGTCTTTCCAAATCATGTCCAATCAACTGAATTTACCACAGGTGGACTCCAATCAAGTTGTAGAAACATCTCAAGGGTGATCAGTGGAAACAGGATGCACCTGAGCTCAATTTGTGTCATGGCAAAGGCTGTGAATACTTACGTATGTGATTTTAATTTTTTTTTTTTTTTTTTTTAATAGATTTGCAAAAATGTAAAAAAAAAAAAAAAAACTATTTCACGTTGTCATTATGGGGTATTGTGTGTAGAATTTTGAGGACAAAAATGAATGGAATCTGTAACATAATAAAATGTGGAAAAAGCAAAGCCCTGTGAATACTTTCTGAATGCACTGTACAATTGAAAGGGTGTAACCTCTCTGAAGCTCTGTTATTCTCGTCAGCATTCAAGTGCTTCTGCAGGGTTAGCTGGGACTAAACAAACATCTACTAAAAGGACATGGAAGTTAATCATTTAAAATGGTGTGTGTGTGTGTGCACGCGCACGTGCATGTGCGTGGCTAACATGTGGTAACAGCCCTCAGCGACTGGCTTACTGCTGCGGTTGTCACTTCTTTCTCGGTTCTGCTGTGTTGCTGCCATCTGTGATTCCCTTTCACTTGTCACGTCTCATCTTGTTTTCGAGCTTCTGTGTTTCGCGTGGGCGGATGTCGACACGTGCACGCACGTGAATGCCCGGTCACAGACGAAACGAAACCACAATGTACATATTTGTACCGTAAGCTCTGAGATGATAATAATACACGTGAGGGTGTATTTGGTAACAGTTTCACTTCTTTATCAATTCTAAACGCTACCTTTAGTTTTTTTTATTTATTTATTTTTTTTTATGTGCCTGTCTTTCCTCTTCTTTCTGTCATTTTCTCGCTTTTCCTGAAAACGCTGAAAATATCATCACCTGTAACGCGTGTGTTTAGTCTGAGCTGTTGTAGTCGTCGTAATCAATCACTTTGGCTCCATCTGTGTTGTCAGCGCATTCATTAACCGTGCGCACATCCATTGATGCTTAACTAATGGGAAAGCATTTCTGCAAACATAATGTCCTGCTGGTATCGTTTCATTAAACCACAAAAAGGCTTCAAATCACAATAAAATAACATTTATTTGGTCCTGAAGTGATTCTCTCTGAAACGAGATTGATAAGGTGCCGGAGGCTTTTGGAGGATTTCTATTTGTTCAGAAAACAAAACGGGGAATCACTGAATTGAGGCAGTGTGTGTTTGTGGTGTGCGTGTACACACCGTAACTGCAACGCTGTGAAGCAAGTCTGCTTCCCATAACGGATGAAAAGCTACTGGGCTTGGGCAAACGTGCGCTGAATGAAGAAGTATATCCACCCTGTCGTCAGACCTGCTGTTAACCGTCTGAGTTTCTTTCTCACGCCGCATACTCACTGCGGGGCTAATTTTTTACTGCACCTCTATGGAACTAGCACAGTCACGGCCAGAAGCAGGAAGAGCTCAAGAATGTCTTTTGTTTAGTGTAGCACAGTGATAATGTCATGAATCATTGAAGAATAAAAAATGGAAGATGAATTTCTTTGATTGTTTATTGTACAACAATTTTTTTTTTAAAAATGAAAAAATTTTGAAAATGAAAAAAAAAAGAGAATTTTTTTTCCCCATGTGTCCACAAGTGTTACCAATATTGGGGGGGGGGTGTAAACTGCTGAAAATGTCCTTAATTTTTGTCATTTCGTGACTATTTGTCTTGTGTAAAATGTTTTTTTTTGTTGTTTTTTTTTGTTGTTGTTTTTGTTGTCTTTTTTCCACAGAATCTGGTTTGTGCAAAAGGTTCATTTTTGGCCACATTTTAAATAAGAGATGTAGAATAAAAAGTAGTTTGTGTGACGAAAGTGATGATATCACAATTTTAAGCTTAGATTTGGTTAATTTTTCTGGGCATGAAAACATTAAGTTCCGGTAAAATATTAAGACCTGGAAAATGTGTCAGCAGGTGATGCATTCATATTTTACGGTTATTTCCAATAAGTGCAGAACACCAGCGTGTGGTTGGAGACAACAGTACTGTTAAAAGTCACGTACTACGCAAGTAAGTGTAATAAGATGTAGGAGTACTATATTTTAAGCGTACTGAGGGTCATTTGGCACACAGCCTTTATTTTACCCTCAGTTGTTGACACGGTGCTGTAGGAGTCTGCATGCTGTTCGGCACGTATCCCCGTACCTGTGATCTCTGCTCCAGTTACATTTAGATTCTTGAAACTTGATGAGCATCACCTCAAAATAAAGCAGCCTCTTTATTTCATTGGATTTTCATTTGGACCTTTCACAGCACTTTTTTTTTGGTTTGTTTTGCATTTTTAATAGTCTATAATAGTGAAAAAGCCTGAGTGCCGGACTTTTACAGACTCCAGCTCACCAGAGGGGCACTTCGAGGGCTGAGATAAGAGTCCGTTAATGAGCTTAATGGTTTTATGAGCCTCATCAACAACCTTTTTTTTTTTTTTTTTTTACTTTTTCTGTACGGAGGGGGGCGGAGGGGGTAATGTCTTTTATTGAACAACACATTTCCAGCCCACATTCTGCTGAGAGCAGCAGGGAGATCCGCCTGCCGGTAGCAGTTTGGTGGTCTGATATTAAATCCACAGTTTAATTTGGTGTTTCAAGATTTTCACTGTCAAATCCTTCAAAATATCTGCAGTCCGACATCGTTGTCTCTGTTTCCACAGTGGACAAGCCGACGGACGTGACCCTGCGCTGCCAAAATCTGATCAACGTCCTGGAGTGGAGTTATGGCCAAATCCAGGATGGCCTTAGATTCCGAGTAGATATCAGGGCACGTGAATCATCAGATGAGTACGGGGTTGTTGTTTTTTTTGTCCACATTACCAGTCAGATAAAAACAGATTTTAAGATGATCTCTGCTTCAAACTGTGTAAACTACACAAGCAACCGGTATTATGATGTGTCTGCACATTTAAGGGTATGAACTGTTCAAATGTGAACTGTAAACATGACGATTGTATCAAATGTTAACGGTTGTATAGTGATCATACTAACACTGACACTAACTGCTTAAATGTTTCAAACTACAGTTTGTAGTCTTCATGTCCAACCTGAGATAAAAGAAAATACAATAAAATGATCAGGATTGTTTGGTCATTATTATCTCTTCCCAAAACTTAACAAACTTTCCCTTGTGTTATTTATTTTTCCAGTTTTCCTCCTGAACTCTGGGTAGAGCCACCAGCTCTGGAAGCCAATCTATCGTTTCTGTCAAATCCACAGGAAGTGTACTTCGTCACTGTCACGGCTGTGATTGGTGAGAACGAGTCTGTTTCCTCCTCAGATGATGGGATCTCCTTCAGCTATACTGATGGATTTCCAGCCATACAGAAATGTGAGTATGGATGTCAGTCGTTCACCGAGCTCACAGTGAGAACAGTTCATTTGAAGAGTGAAGGAACAGAACTGGAAATCTGCAGCCACGCCGAAGCGCCACGGCGCTTTGAGCTAAATGCTAATGTCATTACTGTACGTGCTCACAACTTGCTGTTGGTAAGCAGGTATATTGCTTACCAAGTTCGCCATCTAAGTTTAGTGTTTAAGCAGGAATCACTCCAGTTTTTTACTGGTCGTCTGGACTTGAATATGTGCGCCAAAATTTTGGAGATTCTTTCTCAAGCTCTCGAGACGTTTCACCTAAAACCACTAATTTCAACCTGATGGCGGTGCTAGAGACAGTCAAGGGATTGTTGAAGTCATCTGGGATTAATGTCCTTAAACAAAGTTCAGTGCCAATCCCTGATGTTGATGATGAGATTTTTGGATGAGTGAAAACTGAACTGCTGTCGACAGTAGCCATTTACTACTCCTTTATATGAAAGGATTTAAATTAATATAAAAAAAAATTATATACTGGCAAGAAAAGATGAAGATAAAATATTACCAGCGATGATGGAGCTCCTTGAATTAAGTATGTTTCACCAACTGTCATCACCGTTTATAGTTTTATCTCTGATTATTTAAAAAAAAATTTTTTTCCCAAACAACATTTATTTAAGTGTAATAAATGGTTTAAAAGTTCCTACAAGGATGGAGCAACGTAGTTAAATGCCGCTCCTGGTTTTATTTGCACGAAATGTTTCGTGCATGAGGATGCAAATGCACGTACAAAATATGGCGCACCTACAAACGCAGGGGAAGAAGAAAAAGAAAGCATTAAAAATCCCCAAAATCAGCTTTAAAGTCAGACTTTAATAGGATTTTGTAATATTTAACTATTTATATCTCACGCACAGCATTTGTTTTTAATCTTATTGTTTCTATTTCTAGTTACTCAAACTATAAACTAGCTTCTCTTGTAATTATAATATCAGTGTGCCTCAGTCTGCGGCATGAAATGGACAAATGACCAAGCCGTGCTCATGTTGGTTTCCAGGTTTTTTGGACCTCCCGTCAGTTAACGTTATCTTCAAAACGGCTGACACGGTCCTGATCCGCTTCGAGCATCCGTGGCTGCGATTCCAGTCGAAGGTGCACGGCGGGAAGAAAAGCCGGGGCAAACAGATTTGTCAGATATTCAAGTACGATTTGGAAATCCTCAACCAGGTCAGAATCTCACCTTCTCCAGTTTGTTACGACGCAGATTAACAGCAGAAGAAATGAGCAGCACACCTTTTGTCAATTATTACACAGTCTGACAATGATATTGTTAATGATTGGCTCGGCATAAGCAGGAAATATTGCTCTTAACGGAGCGTTTTCATTTTGTTATACATTCATTGATATACGGTGCTCTCGTGTGGCATCCCGCACGTAAAGTTGCTCGACACGTGTACTTTGTTGCGTGTGCAGACGACGTATCGCGACTTGGAGTGTGAGGACAAAGTGTGCGAGGCCCTGCAGCTCGTGGACGCCGCGCAGGAGAATCACTGTCTGAGGATCGAGGGAAAGATGCTGCAGATTTTAGTGAAAACCAAACAGGAGTACTGTCGAACGCTGTCGTTCGAGGAAACATCTCATTGTTGAGTACCATTTTGTTCATTCATTTTAGTTTTGTTTTTGTTTTTTCAGTGAACGCTGTCAAGACACTTGAAATATTGGTGTGATCGGTGATGGTTGGTGCGCGTCCCCCGCTGTTTGAATTGAACCGACTGATGACTTCAAAAGAAGCAGAACGGGCCACAAAACGGCCAAAACACAGGGTTTATGATGTTACTTTTTTAATAGTGTTTAAAAAAAAAAGAGAAAAATCACCCACCCACGCACAAAAATATTATCTGAATCGAATACAAAGGAGATTTAACACACATAATTTAAAGTATTACCGGTGGACACGGAAGTGTTGTCCTCAACAGGTTTCTTCGGAGTTTGTGTGAATGTGCAGCTTTTTCACTGTAAATGAACGAACCTTTTCTTCTCCTCTGTCTAGATCACATCTACATCTCCATCTTGGTCCCCCTGTTGCTCTTGATTGTAGTTTCTGTTGTCATCTACATGATCATCCACAAAAAGATAAGACCCTCAACTTCGCTACCCCCCTCAATGGTACGCTCATCCTACTTACTCTCATTTTATTAGACAGGTCTCATTTAAATGGAGATTATTAGGGCCCGAGCACCGAATGGTGCGAAAGCCCTATTATTATAACTCGTGCTATGTTGTTGAAAATATGAAAATAAAATAATACGACATGCTGTAGTATAACTTTTTTTTTTTTTCATAATTTTTTTCCCATGTTATTATCACAGACGGTGCAGTGGTTAGCGCTGTCGCCTCAGTGTGGGGGTCATTAGGTTCGATTCCCGCTTGTGACATGTATCTCAAGTCCAAAAAAAGTCATGCATGTCATCTGAAACATGAAAAAAGTAATAATAGTCATACCATAACGTGTGGTCTGGACATTAAAAAAATTCTTACTATGTCATTGAAAATACAATATTACATAGTATAACTTATTTATATTTTCAACAACATGACGTGACTTTTTTTTCACATTTCCAACGACATGCTATAGTATGACTATTTCATAATTCGGACAACATGCTATAGTATGACTTTTTTTTCATATTTCAGATGACGATAGTATGACTTTTTTTTCATAATTTGGACATGTTATAGTATAACTTTTTTTTCTTCATATTTTTAACACGCTATAGTATGACTTTTTTTTTTTTTTTTTTTAATTTTCAAGTATGCCGCAACCAGCTGGCTCCCCGACATGTAGCATGCGAGGGCCCATTTATCTCTGCTTGCAGCTTTAATTTAGTTTGAATTTGTTAAAGGAATCTATCCTGACTGAAGGTATGAGCACTACCTCAAACCAAAAACATTGATCGACCTATTGAACTAAATTGTGAATTTTGGTCCGATAACACCAGGCTAACCAAACCAGGATCTTTTCATAAACCTAACCAAACCGCAAACCCATCCTGCAGAGTTTGCATTGCACCTCATCTTCATTTGTTTTGAAACAGTTCCACGCGGAACATTTTGACGGCTGTAGTCGTCTTTGCATGTTTCCACTGTTTCCACGGCAACGTCTAATCTCACACAGCTGCACAGTTTTACCTGCAGAGCTCTGGAACCTGGCAGCAACGTGTTCTTCTCCTCCTTGTGTTGTTTAGTGGCAGTTGGCAGACATCTTTTAGTTGCATTGCCGCCCCCTTCTGACGGGACTAAGCCACTACAACCAGGTGCCGATAAAATGGGGGAAATAAGGAAAAACAATAGTCCCATATACTAAGCGAATTTTTTTTGTATTTTAATGACTTTTCAAATATTTGAAAATCATGACCCATTTCTAGTCACGACATTAACCACGTGTTAATTATTGTTACCCCGACAACAAAGGCCCGGTCGCAGGTACTCCCCAATGTCCAAATGACCTATTCTGTTATTTAGGTGTGAGAGTATTGTTGGAGGAACAGGTCTTTTAAATTTAAGCACTAACCTAATAATTCCTCTTCGTATCTTGAAGATTTTCAAAGATCCGGTGAAGAAGCTGACCATGTCACCAGATCGCGAGACAATAACTGTGCTTCGAGTGACGCCTTCCTCGCCCACTCCTCTGATGACAGATGAGGAGGACAGAGGAGAGCTCACTCCTGTTTTTACTTCCTCCAATCAGAGTGACTTCCGTCTGTCCGACGAGCTGCCGCCTGAGGTTGAACGTGTGTCTGATGACATCGAGGCGTGGGAGCTGAATTATGAGAAACATGCATACCAGCAAGGCAGCAACTTGGAAGAGGATGAGGCACTTTCGTCCGGTGGGGTTTCCAACGGTTACGAGAGTCGACGCCCAGTGTTGGTTAATTTGGCGCCAGATGAGCTGAATGAGGGCTACCGTAACCGTGGTGACCCTGAAGATGATGGCACCTTGAATTAGGTCAAAGGATGGGAGAGTTTTGATCCCAAAATTCAGTTGGTTTAGTTTGTGTTTTTTCCTTATCGCTGCCAAGAAAAGGCAGAACCAGGAGCCTAGTTACGCTTTGTATTTGCATGAATATGTTTGAGAAGATAAAAAACGTGTCCTTGTGATTACTAATTGAAAATTAGAACATGTAAAAATGAGCTCAGCTTTTCTTCAACCAGCCTATGTCTCATGCAGTCGCCAAGATTGCTTAAAAAAAAAAAAAGGCAGCTTCTTGTAAAAAGAACAACAGATCCTGCACTGGTTATTTCTTTTAAAGTTTCAATCTCACTTTTAAAACATTAGTTAATTTTTTTTGCATACATGCAAAGTGTTTTTTGTTTTTTTTTCTGTTTTTTTTTTCTAAACATACTACTGAAATAATACCTCTGGCCTTATTTTTTTTTATCTCACCTACATGGTCGAGTAAAAACGAAGGGGTTTCATCCTGCAATTGTAAAATGTACCGTTATCAATTTAAACAGTACATTTTTATCTCCGTAACCCAAACTATCGGACTTTCACATTATGTGCTACTGTGACAAAGAAAATCAAAATCAAAGAATGGTTCATGTGCACCATGAGCGGGCAACGCTAATTATTTTTTTTTAATATTTAAAGGATGTTTGGCGGTGACCGCACGATCTGATTTTAAGGAACCCTATCAGTTGCAGATGTTTTCTCAGGATGAGGCTTTAACAGTGGAAGTGGTGGACAGAAGAAAGTTCAACCGGTTGTTGACTAAAACAAAAAAAAGGCAGTGAAAATACAGAAGAACTCCTTCTGATCTACTGTAATGCATTTTGAGTAATCAACCAACTAACATATATATATATACAAAAACCGTTTCTGTTGCCTGTAATACGCTGACATCTACTGGCATTGTTGGATGTACACAAGCATGACCTTATTCATCAGTTAGTGAGCCGTTCAGTCAAAAGTCTTGCGCACTTCTTTGTGATTACTCGCCCAATGTTTTTCTGTCTGATGGCACAAATTGCTCATTTGCCTGAAGGCACCTTAAAGTCGTGGCGAAATGAAAGTTGGACGTTCTTTAACTTCAGGAATGTGACGTTTTTCCCCGTGGACAGGTTAAGAAAGGAATTTGATCGTGTGATTTGATTAAAAATGTCATCGTCCTTATTTGGTACAGCATCAAGATGAAGAGGACAAATGAGAAGGGAATAAATGATTGCACAGACAAGGAATGTTTTGCTGACTAAAATGTAAACATTTAATCGATTCTTTTTTTTCCTTGGGTTGTTTGGCACCAAGTTGGACTGAGACGGACACCGTGTATAGACTATTGAATAGTACCATAGCGCTGTGCTTTATAGTCATTTTCAGTTAAATACTTACTGCTCATTGGATGGTGGGTGTGAATTTGACTTTATTGTGTTTTTATGTTAAGTGTGTTGATTAATGGACAGTCTGGCTGAACTATCAATATAGTCATTCTTTTATAGACTGCTGTTCACGTAACGGGACCGGAGTTGTTTTTTTTCTGCTGGTCGGTCTGTCAATTTCACCTCTGAAAAGACAAATATAATTGCCAATCACAAAGTTGTCCGTTTATAGTGATGTTTGAATGTGTTGTTGAATCTTGTTAATGTTTTGATTTGAAAAAGTTGCCAACTGGCAAAACCTGACCCTCTTTTTTTTGGGGAGGGGGTGGGGGGGGGGGGTGTTTTAGTGCCTCCATATAGTTCATTTAATCCTTTAATGTCCTCACCAAGTAATGGACAAATTATTTCTTTGCATTTTTTTCTTTCTTTGGGGCAGTAATAACAACAATAAAAAAAAATTAAAAAAATGTCAACAGACCCCACAGTTCTGTAAATACAGGCTTCTACCAAATGGTTGAGATATCACTTTATGGTAAAAGTACCAAATTACATACAAATACTAAAACAGTAGAATTAGTCAAATACAATGCTAACTTATGGCAGTAATAAACAGCATAAATGTTGAGAATCACTATGTTTACCATAAAATGATAAACCAACCGTTTGGTAACAAAAGAAAATTTCAACAGGGAAAAAAAAAACTATCTATGAAATAATCTTAGCATGTATATGATGAAATAACATTAAATGTATCATATTTACAACAATGCATAATCAGATGTGTTTTATTTCAAAGCAAGTACTGACTTTTATTTACATTAGCTTAACTTCGCTAACGTTATTATGAAGTGACAATTCAACCGTTTGGTAAAGCACCTTTTTAGGAAATTATTTGACCCTTAATTGATTTGTTTTGTTTGTTTGTATCAAGTCACATAATTCTGTTCAGTAACACCTCAAGGGCTGTAATATATTGAATACATTTACTCACCTTTGAAATTTTCACCAAATAGTGTCCACATGTCGGAGGAACATGTTTCTTGCCAACTTCCTGTTAAGGGGCGAGCCGAGAAGGCATACTTTTGAATAACATACCTAAACCGAGTTGTAGAGATACCTCAATCAGGTTAAGTCAAGGTCAATACATTTTTCAATAAGATCTAGCGACTCAAAATGTGCTCTACTAAAATGTAGAGCAGGCAGTTAAAGGGTTAACGTTTCCTTTTCTGTTCCGCAAATCACTTTTTGCCTGTATTCTTATGTAAATGATGTCATTTTAGTTTAATTGCAAGTTTTCTGACTTCTCCCTTTTTCGACTCTCATAAAAAAAAAAACAACAACAACTGTCATCTGATACATTATGTGAAGTCAATGTAGAACATCCTGCCCCAAATCAAACGTTGTTCTCACAAAGTTATTGTACGTGATGTGCTGCTTATGAAGGAAGGGAAGTTGACATTTCGGTGTGATCTGTCGACTTGCTGCTACAATACTTTTTACAGCAGGTTCCGTCGTGTGTGTGTAGTGTGTGTGTGTGTGTGTGTGTGTGTGTGTGTGTGTGTAGTGTGTAGTGTGTGTCAGGGGAAGAAACACTTGCCATGACATTTCATGACATTTGAGCAATCCAAAACAGTAATGTCAAGGGAAACCTCTTGTGTGCATTAGTTATGTTTCCTTCCTCTTTGCTGTGTGTGCGCGTGTGTGTGTGTGTGTGTGTGTGTGTGGGGGGGGGGGGGGGATCTCTTTTGCTTCCAGTAACCGTCCTTAACGGACTTAATTATTACCGGTGTGTCCTTTATTGATTCTTGGTTTCTGGTTTGCGGGCAGAAAAGCTCAGGACTTCTGGTAATCTACTGCGGTGGTTCCCCGGCTTTTTTTTTGTGTGTGTGTGCCAGTTACATGGCCTTAAGTACTACCTCATAAGTACCACCTCTCACATTAAAAAAAAAACCCCAACAACCCTGTCTTCCTTTGATCTAATTTTAATTGGATCTTGCTTTGATTTGTATTGTAGTAGTGTATGGTGTATGTATTCTGCTGACATAAACTGTTGTTTTTTGTTGTTTTGCCGAATACAAACCCTGGAATTAAAGGTTTATTCTGTCATCTAGGTGAATAGTTTGATCAGGGCGCCTACTCGACACTAGTAACAGCAAAATAAAAAATAAAAAAAGTATGAAACAGTATCATAGGCACTGAGCTGTTTGCTTTTTGTCAACAATTTGTTTGAGTTTTTATGCTTCTGGCTACAGCTGTTGCCACGGAGGCATTGTGTTGTCCATCCCCGCCATCCCTTTATTGTGAACAAGAAGCCGTGGATAGAATTTCTTCGACATTCACTTCGACCCAAAAATGGACTGATAACATTTTAGCCATTAAACGTCTCCGTGACCTTTCAATCTGTGTAAACGCGACAGCATAACTAATAAATTTTTTTTTTAAAAAGCAGAGGAGATTGTGACCATGTTTCACATTTTATTCGGACACTGAATTGGTGACACTAATCCGGGGGAGTCGACCTCGACCCTGTGGTGATTGCAGCGACCTTCCGTGCCGTCAGGTCGAAGATGTGTGCGAAGCATCCACGTTGTGGAACTTGCAGCATCTTTGCAGCAGCATCCGTATTTGAAGCATTATGCTGTCACAGCTACGTGTTTGTGTTCTACCGGGATCAGATTTATTGGCCGAATTCCTTCAAAGTCCTCGGCGCTTACGTAAGAGTCTAAACGAACATGGCACAGGCCTGTAACCCGCGAGGCAGTAACTGTATCCGCTGATGTTTTAACTGTTATCTGTTAGGCGACTCTTCGCCGACAATTTGAACCATTTATCAACTGAGCTATATTGGTTGTTTTTTTTTATCATTTACTTGTTACCTTTTGCTTTCCCACTGCTTAGCAGAACTTCAGCAAACTATTTTAGCTTTTTATTGATAACTTGCTAACTTTTGGTTCGCTGAATTTTTGATGTGTACATTTTCTCCCTTACGTTTAGGCCAGTTTACATTTATTGTCATCACAATTACAAATTGTCATTTCCAAATTAGTTAAGCTAATATTTCCACATATCACCTGGCTACAGCAGAGCTAAACCCTGCGGGAAAAAAAAAATGATCATACACAAACCAAGACATAAATCTGTTAACAGTTGAAAATCGTGATCAAATACAATTGCACACTTGATTAAGTGGAAGTTGGCTGTAATAATAAATTATAAACCGTGACTTGCACAGTTAAGGATTTTTGCTGATGTTCTGCAGGACATGTTATCAATAAATATTACTGAACAGAATAATTAATAATTAAAAGAAGTAGATAAGATGTCAGCCCTCCTAATTTCTCTGACACATATTAACAGCTCATTGTGGTCACTGAGGAGAACCCTTAATTAAGTAACGCATTTCATGTTTCCAGAAAAATGTTGGACAGATAGTTATCACTCAGGCCAAACCTAACCAGGTCAGTGTGCTAATACTTATAATCTAAAGAGAACAAACATAACTGATAAGATTAATAAATCCTCCCCAGAACTCCCAGAGCTTCATTTGAAGAACTTTTATTACAGAAAACATTTCAGCAGGTCGCAGTGAAAAAAAAAAAAACCCCACTTGAGTAAATTATAAAATGAATGATTTCTGCATCCCATTTAGCTGCTTCTGTTTCAGGGTCAAGTTCCCATCATCTCTGCCAGAATCTGGGAAAATGGAAGTGGGTGTCTCCATTGTTACCAGCCTGTCAGGGAATGGACCGTATTGAGTTGAAGTTTACCAATAACATCCAGGTTGTAAATAGACATACAATACCATAGCACACACTGTTCTGTAATACAACCCGTCTTCTAAATTGAAAAAAAGAAAAGCAGAAAGCCATGTAATATGGCCTCGGTGGCCCAGTTATCTGAAGAAATACCGTAAATGCATAATGGAATCTGAAAAGGGGAAGTTAACAGTATGTTAAAAAGAGCAGCATCGGTCCCGTGTTGATGCTTGCTTGTCGTCCACAAACAGCATCAACACCATGACTTGTCTGCTGCTCCGAGCCGTGCTGCTGGGAAACCTCGGCGTTTGTGTCACTGCACAAGGTAACCTCTTTCTAATGTATTTATATATATGTAGTACGATGTGGATATGCGTTGTTTTTGTTTTGACTTAATTTTAAAGTTAATCCTCTCGGTCTCCTAAATCCCTCTCAGCTCACCTTCTGATATTGATCTGGTTTACTTTAAAACATTCACACTGATGTGAGATGAAATTATGAGATTTAAGTGGGTTATAACGAGTAATTTTAAATTTAGTGGTCCTTAAGAGAAACAAACCGACCAACAACAGAATTCATGTTATCGTCTACATCTTATACTAGGATGTAATATGTTAATTAATTAATTATAAAATCTGATTTGAGCATAATTATAGAGCACAAACGGTAGTCATTTTTAAGAAACACTCATTTCTAAAACATTTTCAAGGCAGTATGTCAGTGATTGGTCATTCAACAAGAAAACAAGAAATGAAGATTTGTTTAACTTTAAAATACAGACAGATTAACTAAATGCCTGACAAACCTATTCGAGGAAAATTGTTTCCCAGAGGGAAAACATAAAACACAGAAAAAAAAAGTCAAGTGTGTTCAAAACAGTTTCACTCTCCCTGTCAAGGAGCATGATATTCTACATTTGGGGGTCCAAATGATATCTGCCCCAAATGTGACTCCCATGTGATTATAATTATATTTTGTATAGTGTGTCGTCCAAAATATCATAATAAAGTCACACTATAGTATGTCGTCTAAAATATCATTAAAAAGTCATATTATAGTATGTCGTCTAAAATATCATAATAAAGTCACACTATAGTATGTCGTCTAAAATATCATTAAAAAGTCATACTATAGTATGTCGTCTAAAATATCATTAAAAAGTCATACTATAGTATGTCGTCCAAAATATCATAATAAAGTCATACTATAGTATGTCGTCCAAAATATCATAATAAAGTCACACTATAGTATGTCGTCTAAAATATCATTAAAAAGTCATACTATAGTATGTCGTCCAAAATATCATAATAAAGTCATACTATAGTATGTCGTCCAAAATATCATAATAAAGTCACACTATAGTATGTCGTCTAAAATATCATAAAAAAGTCATATTATAGTATGTCGTCCAAAATATCATAAAAAAGTAATACTATAGTATGTCGTCCAAAATATCATAATAAAGTCATATTATAGTATGTCGTCCAAAATATCATAAAAAAGTCATATTATAGCATGTCATCTAAAATATCATTAAAAAGTCATATTATAGTATGTCGTCTAAAATATCATAAAAAAGTCATATTATAGTATGTCGTCCAAAATATCATAATAAAGTCACACTATAGTATGTCGTCCAAAATATGTGTTGTCCAAAATATAAAAAAGTCATATTAAAGCATGTTGTCCAAAATATCATCAAAAAGTCACACTATAGTATGTCGTCTAAAATATCATAAAAAAGTCATACTATAGTATGTCGTCCAAAATATCATAATAAAGTCACACTATAGTATGTCGTCCAAAATATGTGTTGTCCAAAATATAAAAAAGTCATATTAAAGCATGTTGTCCAAAATATCATCAAAAAGTCACACTATAGTATGTCGTCCAAAATATGTGTTGTCCAAAATATAAAAAAGTCATATTAAAGCATGTTGTCCAAAATATCATCAAAAAGTCACACTATAGTATGTCGTCCAAAATATGTGTTGTCCAAAATATAAAAAAGTCATATTAAAGCATGTTGTCCAAAATATCATCAAAAAGTCATATTATAGTGTCGTCCAAAATATCATAAAAGTCATATCAAAATATGATCAGAAAGTCATACTGTAGTATTTTGTCAAAAATGTCCCAAAACATGTACTAATCTGCTAAATGTTCAGGTATCGGTTACTTACTGTCTGAAAAATGATCTTATCTTATAAACCACTACCGTACATAATGAGTGACTTCCTCGGTTGCAGTGAAGCTGCCTCCACCCGCCCAGGTGAGGTTCAACTCTGTGGACTATAAGACCGTGCTGCACTGGGCTCCTCCCACCAACCGCTCGTCTCTGCTGTACTACACTCAGTGGAAAATGTGAGACGCCGCACATCCGCACACGTAACGTACATCTCGCAGCACAAACAACTCCCGCAGGGGTGGATGAAACCTGCAGGTTTTATTATACTTCAATAAAAGTGCCAATGCTCTTTTGCATTTATGTTTGCTTGAATATTATCAACAAAATATACTTTTAAGTATGGAAGTGAAAGTACTCACGAAACATCAGAAATATCCCTGTCGGTGCTACTTTGCATTGTAGTATTATAACTGATGTATCAACATGAGTGTTTTGCTGCAGGTCCAGGTGGAGATGGCTGGAACTACCTCATATACACTTAAAAAAAAAAAAAAAAAAATACATCTTTTGATCATATCTTCAAGTAAACTGAAGTAATCGATCACACAAAAATATCCGCTGTAGGCTTAATGTACGTCCCAGTGCCAGGTTTTATTTCATCAAACTAAAAAAAAAAAAAGTAAAGCTAAATACTTTTCTTTCTTTCCGTGCTGCTGACTCATGATTTATCTTTTGATTTATTTATTTAGTTGTTGTTGTTTTTTTTTTTTAACAAATTCAGTGTGTGTGTGTGTGTGTGTGTGTGTGTGTGTGTGTGTGTGTGTCTTTCCTCCTCAGTTATGGCGAGCCTGAGTGGCTGGACGTGGACGGCTGCCAGGGGATCCAGGAGCACCATTGTGACCTCAGCGGCGTGACCTCTGAACCCAGGGAGTGGTACTACGCCAGAGTGCACGCTTCCTCTCTGCCCGCCGGCAGCAAATCCGCCTGGGCCCTGTCCCCCCGATTCAGCCCGCGCTGGGACAGTGAGTCTTTGCGCAACTCCTCCTCCCCCTCCTCGTCTGCATCCTCTTCCCTTTGTCTTCTCGCTTCCCCAAAAAGA